>NC_084604.1:36113514-36413514 GCF_033807715.1 Cololabis saira | reverse complement strand
ATTTTTTGTTAAGTACACCAGGTTAGAGGTGAGTGCCACATGTTGTAACTTCTTTTTTTTAGGTAGAGTAGGAAGTTTTATTTTGGCTAGGTAGGTTAGATTTTGTTGACTATTAGAATAGCATTGTTTTGATTGTACTCTTTATTTGGCACCACCAGTCCCTTCCCTTAACCTTTTGTGATTTTCAGAGACTTTTCGTTAATAAACAAGTCTTTTCTGTTCACTTTAAACATTTGTCAGTTTCCATTTCTTTCAGTTTTGGGTATACACATGTTAATGTCCCTATCGAGCCAATTACCACGACCTTGGGACATTACATGTGGGGGCTCGTCCGGGAACTTACACCTTGTTATCCAATCAGTATACCCAAAAGTGACAGATATTGTGAACTGAATTTTTGTTTAAGTATCCAGTCATGTTTGATGTTGAAGTTTTTCTGGCTCAGCCAAGCTTTGAAACGTTTAACAAGCTTCTGAAGGAGGATTTGATAGACCTTGCAAGTCATCTTAGAGTGCATGTTACAAAGCCGGTACGTAAAGAGGATGTTAGGACTAGAGTTTTGGACAAACTCATTGATCTGGGTCTGTTGTCTATTCCACACCCATCTCCTGGAGGGCAGGTAGAGGGTGCAGAGAATGTTGCCACTGTTCTGCCACCGGAGGGAGACAAAGGGGAGCCTGTGGCTCCTGTCACCCCTCATAGCTGGGCAGGTTCGGAATTAGGTGGTACTAGTGAGAAAGCCAAGATACGGGTCCGGGTTGCCCGCCTTCAGGCGGAGGCTGAGGGAAGAGCTAAGAAAGCAGAATATGACTACCAGTTAGAATTGAGGAGGTTAGACATTGAGGCTGAAAAGGAAGTTAAGTTGAAGCAAATTGAATTAGAGCTCCTGAAAGTAAAACAGTCTCATTATGTGTCCACGCCCTCCTTTGATGTTGCAAAGAATATTGCTTTGGTACCCCCCTTCCGGGAGTCAGAGGTTGACTCCTATTTCAGTGTCTTCGAGCGAATAGCGCTGTCTTTAAAGTGACGAGAGGATGTTTGGCCAATCTTGCTTCAGTGCAAGTTAAGTGGCAAGGCCCAGGAAGCCGTTTCTTCACTTTCCTTGGAGGATGCAGTGCAGTATGATAAAATTAAAGGTGCAGTCCTGCGTACATACGAATTAGTCCCTGAGGCCTACCGCCAGAAATTCAGAAACCATAAAAAGACCAGCGCTCAGTCCTATGTGGAATTTGCGAGGGAAAAGGGGGTTTTGTTTGACAAGTGGTCTTGTGCTAACAAGGTTCGGGATTTTAATTCTCTTCGTGAACAGATGTTGTTGAAAGATTTTAAAAGTTCACTGTCGGACAAGATAGTCACCTATCTAAATGAGAGAAGAGTCCTCCTTGTCACAGGCGGCCATTTTGGCCGATGAGTTTGTTCTCACACACAAACAGGTGTTTGTGTCTTACCAAGCCCCAAAATGCTCTGTGTTTAGGCCTGTGAAAACGGATCACAGTTCTTCACAGCCTGACAGAACTAAAACTGATGTTTCCTCCTCAAAGGAGTGTTTCTATTGCCGTAGGAAAGGCCATATCATCGCTGATTGTTTGACATTAAAGAGAAAGCAACAGTCCTCGTCAGGTTCTTCATCAAACCCTTCGCAACCAAAAGCTGTGAGTCTGATTAGAACTGTTCCGGGGTCCTCTACAGAGGCTCACCCCCTCATCAGGCATTAGATGCTTGTTTCAGGCCTTTCATCTTTAAAGGTTTGGTCTCTCTAACTGGAGATCCTAAAGACCAGAAGCCAGTTAAGATATTGAGGGATACTGGAGGGTCACAGTCCTTTATCCTTGCTGATGTTTTGCCACTGTCTGAAGGTTCCTCTTGCCAGTCTAATGCAATTGTGCAAGGTATTGAAATGGGGTTTGTTCCAGTACCCCTGCATAATGTCCATATTAAATCTGATTTGGTGAGTGGAGTTTTCAAGGTTGCAGTCTGCCATGCTTTACCTGTGAAAGGTGTAGACTTCATAATGTCTAATGATATTGCTGGGGGTAAAGTAGTACCAGTGCCAGAGGTGATAGACAAGCCAGCCCTTGATTCAGTGTCTGATGTGTTTCAGCAATGCCCTGATGGTGTCTTTCCGGCATGTGTAGTTACCAGAGCTCAGAGAAAGAAATTTGGTGTTGATTTGTCTGAGTCTTTCTTAGTGTCTGACCCAGAGGAGGCCATGGTAGAAAAAACACAGACCACAGTTAATGTTGAGCCTGAAGGAGCAGGAGCTCAAGATGTCAGTGATTTGAACCTGCCTGTTGACCGTGCACAGTACATAGCAGAGCAACAATGTGATGTCACCCTTGCAAAGTGTCTGGCTGCCGTGCTAGGCAAAGAGGAAGCAAAAGCCAAGAGAGTAGCTTACTATCTGGAAGACGGTTTGCTAATGCGCGCCTGGTCTAACCCTGCTGCAGAAGGAATGGACTGGGGTGTATCCCACCAAGTGGTGGTACCTCAACAACATCGTCAGCAAGTGCTGTCCCTGGCTCACGACCACCCCTGGTCCGGTCATCTTGGTGTCACCAAGACATATGATCGGGTCCTGAAGCACTTCTACTGGCCAAGGTTGAAACGTGATGTTGCTCAGTACTGTTGTGCTTGCCATGCCTGTCAACTTGTGGGTAAACCAAACCAAGTTATTCCGCCTGCTCCTCTCCACCCTATCCCGGTGATGGGAGAACCGTTTGAGTCTGTCATAGTTGACTGTGTGGGTCCTTTACCCAAAACCAAGTCGGGGAATCAGTTTCTCTTGACTGTCATGTGTGCCGCAACCAGGTTCCCAGAAGCCATTCCCTTGCGCACAATTACTGCAAAAGGGGTCATTAAAGCTTTAATTAAGTTTTTTTCTACTTTTGGCCTGGCTCAAGAAGTGCGAACAGACCAGGGCACTAATTTCAAATCGAGACTGTTCGCACAGGTCCTAAAAACCTTAGGCATTAAGCATAGGGTGTCCAGTGCCTACCACCCTCAGACACAAGGGGCATTGGAGAGATTCCATCAGACACTGAAATCAATGCTGCGTAAACATTGCTTTGAGTCAAGAACAAGTTGGGATGAGAGTGTTCCTCTTGTTTTGTTTGCGATTCGTGAAACTGTTCAGGAGTCACTAGGTTTTAGTCCTGCTAGCCTAGTTTTTGGACATGCTGTCAGAGGCCCTCTCAAGGTCCTTAAAGAGCAGTTAGTTAATACAGTTCCTGAATATGTTACCCAGTTTAATGAGCGTTTAAAGCAGGCTTGTGCCTTAGCCAAGAAGGCATTAGTCTCTTCTCAGGTGACCATGAAACAACATTATGATAAGGGTTCTGAGAATGTTATGGTAGATGCTCTGTCGCGCTGTTGGGGCTAATTTTGGTTTAGTTTTTGATTAGTTGTGGAGTCACAAACATTTTGTTTGTGTCTTTTGGGTGGGAGGTGTTACGTGTACTGGTATGGGGGGGCAGTTTGGTGTTTTCTCCTCTTTGCTCCTGCTTCTCTCTCTCTCTCCCTCCACTCTGTCTCATACTCACAGGTCCAGCCCATTCCCTCCACTCGGTTCCACCCCTCTCCACTGGTTGGGCCACCACTCAGCGGTCCCACCAATCAATTCAGCTCGTCACCATATATAAAGCACCTGTGTCCCAGCCATCAGGTCTCTTCTCCTCCAGCTGCAATCCTCCTGTGCTGCAGCCAGCAGTCATTACATTACACATTACATTATGTGTAATGATACATTACATGCATCATAGCATTAACACGTCTGTCTGATGCTGCGGCTGAAGCCACATCCTCCCAAAAACGCTTCCTCTTTATAGTTCAGAGAAAGTTATTTGAGAGGTGATATGAGGAACTAAAGTTTCTCAGACTTGAAACACTGACTTTTTGTTTCTGCCACATCGAGGACCAAGCTGGGAAACGTTGGCTCAGAGAACCATGTTTCTGTTGAGATCATTTGAATTATACCTGTTGGCGACCTTTATACTTCTTACAGGTAAGGAAATACCTATTTACAAATGTTTTCTATTTTTTTTAATCAGTATTTTGAATAAAACACTAGTTTGTGTAAATTATACACAGCTTGAGTACTTAATATTCATGAATTAAATGTACACAAACGTGTCGGTGTGTTACAGCACGGTGACGGAGGTGGTTAACAGGAGACTCTTCTCTCTAAACTCTGTCTGGGTCTTTCTGTGTGAACATGGGTTTTATATGTGAGGATACTCTGGCTTCTTTCCACCATCCAAACAAATATCAAGTAAATTAGTGATTCTCAAAACATCCATGACAAGTGAATAAGCAGGAAATAGATGGATGTGGAGGTGTTCAGAGTGTGAAATCATCAATGATCAGATCAGTTCATTTCTAAACAACAAAAACTAATTTATGTGTCAGTTTATTTTATTTTTTATCAGATAATGAACAAAGAAACCATGTTGAAATGTCATCAGCTGTTCTGTGGGTCCAATGGTTGGATCATGTACATGTCTGGAAATCTGCATCATTAAATACTCTGCGACAAGCGTCATGTGGTACAACGACACTGTTTCTAGGTTTGTTCAGGAAATGGTTGACAAAATGTTGAGTCATTTATAAACATCTTCAACTTTTACATGCTAGTCTGCATCAATATTGACACGCCAAATGTTTGAGTGGTAATAAAAGTACAAGTTAAACTGTCATAATACTACAGTAGAAGTATGTAAAGACATGAAGAAGATATGTGATTTATAATAATAACAGGAAGACTTGTGTTCATGTGTTACTTTATAAGACCAATATGTTTAAACGTGATGATTTCAGTGGATTCTTCAAACATATATCTAATCTATTTAAAGTAATAGACTAAATCACTGATGACATATTCATACATTGTACTTCAGTTAAGTTTGTGTTTTACTGTTTTCTCAACAGCAGAAACTCGAATATCCATCATCAGCGTCAGAGTTGGAGATGACGTCACTTTACCTTGTAAAGATGTTAAAGACTTTGGTGATAACTGCAAAAGTACCACCTGGGTCTATGCTGATTCAGACAAATCAGTAGTACTGTTTGAACATGGGAAGGTTCACAAAGACGCTGGAGTTAAATCAGACAGACTGAGAGTTACGGAGGAATGTTTACTGGTTTTAGAGAAAGTCACAGCTGAAGATGAAGGTTTTTACACCTGCAGACAGTTCAGATCAGGAGAAACAGTCACAGGCTCTGCCGTTCAACTGTCTGTTAAGATCAGTAAGTATTTATATAATAATATTTCAGCTTGAACTTTCTCATTCAAAAAAACTTGTAACATTAAAATAATTTTGGTTTGAGTGAGAAAATTAATTTAACAAACAGATCTAAACTAAATGTTCTTGCAGGAGCTTCAACGGCCACAAAGATGACAACAATCCCTCCACCACCATCAACAACATTCACCTCTGCTAGAAATGATACAGGTTTGTCATTTATGATATGATTTATGATGAGGAACCGGAGGTTTAATTTACGTGACTTTAAGCCCTCGCAGAGGCAAGATTATGCTAAATTAGTTTCAGTGAAACCGCATTTTTTAAATTTCTTCTTTCTTTTAAATTTAAGTTTAAATGGGCAAATGATTTTAGATGATAGCAGCATAAAACTGTCCAATACTTGATTGTGTTGGAAGGTCTTTGGTGGAGAAGGGTCTATGTTCCTGTGGGTGTGGCAGCTCTCTCCATCATCGTCGTGTCAGTTCACATCTGGACAAAAACTAACGGTGAAAACATGAACACTTGAAACTTTCATCAAGAAAATGTTGGATTCAGTGAAAACTAAAAATGGCTCTTTTTTTTGTTTTTTCAGGTAAGAAGACTGATCATAAAAAAACTGAGTTTTAAATCTTCATCATTCATTTCCAATTAAATTATAATAATGAAAATATTGGGAATCTTTTCGAGATGAAAGTAAATAACTGACAAAGAAATGTGGACACCAAGTGAAAGGCTGACGGGTATCTGAACCTCTGTGCTGTGTTTTCCAGGTGATCAGTGATGAAGATGATGGGGATGATGATGTGGTGACCTATGAAAATACTGAAGCCCTGCCTGCTTCTGTTCAATCCACAGATCAATAAATCAGCTGTAAAAACAGATCTGACCTGAGCAGGAAAGAACTCCAGCTTACCTTGGTACAGAATGGGGAAAAAAGGCTTTGTTTCCTGTATTTCTGCATAAACTGGGACTATAGTGAAACAAAATCAGCAAAATAATCAAGCTGGATATCTTCATATTTCCTGCCAGAAGTCGGGTTCCAAAATATTTATGAGAAACAGCTGTTATTACATGAAAGGATAATCGACCACGACTTGAGGGAATCGTTTTATGAAATTAGAATCAACATTTATTTGCATTTTGTGTGATCAGAGTTGAAATAACGTGAGTCAGTTCCACTGTTTCTTTCCACTTATTCATCTAACTTTGTGCATGAAATGGTTAATGAAACTTTGTCTAAAAGTATGATCTTTGATCCAGCTTCTCCTCATCTGTCCTCGGTCATTGATGAAAACACAAAAGCATCAATGTTTATGTTTATTCATTCAAATATTACAATTAAATAAGCCGTAAAAGAAAAAAATATTTAATATATGAAAAAATAAACTTTTTTACATTCATTAATTGGTATTTTTAAATTAAAATATTCTAGTTTAGCTTAAATTCCATAAAAGTACTTTCTTACAAACACCGTTTTCATTATTTTATTTTCTTTTGTCTGCATACATAAATGGTTAATACTAAGTTGGTAAAAACCTAAAGCATATGCATTTTAATATATAATCAATTTAATATATTGCATATCATGTCTTCTTTATTTCCCTCTGCTGTTTTTGAATGTTTTTGATGTTTTTTTTAAATGTGTTCTGCTGGTTTTATTTTGTAACGTGTTGTGTACCGCCACCCTGAGTGCCAAGAAAGGCGCCTTTAAAAATAAAATGTATTATCATTATCATATATACATTGTTTTATTTTATTTTTCACATATATATATACATACATATTTATGTATATGTACGTGCAGGAATGGACGGCTCCACAGAGTTGTGACTCTTTGTCAGCCTGGCTACAGTGCTGAACAAAAAACATGGGTTACTTTTGTTATCCTCTATCAACGTTGAATAATAAGCTGTTCTGGCTTTGCGAATGGCTTTTTTATATACTATTAGAATATCTTTCCATTCACGATAAGAGTCTACAGACTTACAAGAGTACCACTTCCTTTCCATTTACGCACGTTTTGTTTCAACATGCGGATATCTTAATTGTACCAGGGAGTTAAGCTCCTAGAGGAGGTAGAACCCAGGTCACTGGCCTCGACTACATCACTATTTTCCACTGTCGTAAGATGAGCAATGGCTTCCCTAAATTTAGCAATAGCTTCATCAGACAAACATCTGCTAAAATAATACCTCCTATTTTGCACTTCAACATCGACAATATTAAATCCATTAAATCCATTAAATTCGGTGACACCGACAGATCATCAGTTTCAACACCGTAGGTGAGAAGGAGATCGAGGGTATGATTAAAACAGTGCATCGGTTTGTCCAATTTTTGTGAGACACCCATTGATTCTAGAAGAGAATTGAAAGCGAATTTAAGATTATCGCTTTCAACATCCATATGAATATTAAAGTCACCCACTATGATGAATTTATCTGTACTGATCAATAATCCAGATAGGAAATCTGAAAATGCAAACAGAAACTCTAGATAAGCACCAGCAGGGGGCAGGTACACTACCACTAACAAAACTGGCTTCTCTGATTTCCAGCTCGGAAATTTCAGACTAAGCGTGAGGCTTTCAAATGTATTATAAATTGCACTTAGGTTCAGTTTTTGTTTGGAGACTGGAGTTATAAATTGCTGCGACTCCTCCGGCTCGGCCCGTGCTTCTAGGAATATGATTAAAGTAGCCGGGCGGAGTTGATTCATTCAAACTAACATACTCTTCCTCCTGTAACCATGTTTCTGTTAAACAGAAAATATCACTCCTGCTCTGTAATTATATTGTTTACTAACAGAGACTTGGAGCTTAACGATCGTATATTTAGTGGTCTGCATCAAATTTTTTGGTCTCTTATTGGTACCAAATGTGCAATGGTATTAATTTTTACAAGGTTATTTTGGTTAACGCCTCCAAAACGCCGCACCTGGTGAACTTTTGGAGGGGGGGGAACTGCAACCACTTCTATTTTGCTAGGCACCTGGTTAGAGTCGTCAATTACATCATGTAATCCTACAGTTTTAGAGTCGCCATTTACATAATGCAATCCTACAGTTTTATTGGCAAGCGTTGGTCCTCGGGAAGCAGCAGAGAAGTGTGTAAGACTGCAGTTCTGCATCCTCGCCTGGACTCTGCATCGTCAGGGGGAGTGTCTAATAAAACTGGCCAAATTACTAGAGACAAGAGCCACACCATCCCGGGTGGGATGAATGCTGTCTCTTCTAATCAGATTGGGCTTTCCCCAAAATGTCTCCCAATTGTCAATGAAGGCCACGTCGTTTTCTGAACACCACTGAGACAGCCAGCGACGGAGCGAGAGCATGCGGCTAAACATGTCATCGCTGGTCAGATTGGGGAGGGGACCAGAGAAACCTACGGAGTCCGACATGCTTTTGGCGTAGTTACACACCGAAACAATATTCATTTTAGTGACTTCCGTCTGGCAAGACCGGCTACCAGCAGCTGCTACAGGCCGGTCCGCCGCTAACTTAGCCTGGCTAGCTGACAAGTCTATAGGACTATGGTCTAGTTGGCGGAACCAAACCTCTAACTGACTGAGCCTCGCCTCCAGTCCTGCAAATAAACTACACTTCAAGCACTTACCGTCTTCGCTAAAGTAGGCAGAGGAATAGCTAAACATTTCACACACTGAGCAGTAAAGACGTGAAACAGTGGGAGAAGGGGAGGCCATGCTAAGAGGCTAACCGAGGCTAACAGACAGAAAATGTATCGGTGATTGGTGACAATGAAAGTTGCGGAAGAGAAAAATGTGCGAAAGTTGAAATAAAGACAGAAATGTATCCGGTTATAGTACTATTTTACCAGAAAACAATCTAAGATTAGACAAAAAAGTCGGGAGAGATCAGAACCTGCAAACGCCGTGCGACGGCAACAGACCGCAACACCAGGAAGTGACGCGATGCGGTACGCAATACGTACGTTTATTGGTTGTGTCAAGAAATGCTGTCATTTGATTGGTGGGCACATAAGTCCCGCCCTCTTTCTGTTTTTTGAACTGAAATTCAAAATAGGGGCAGGGAAGGAGTTGAATAATGGGGGAGGTGTATTTATCATTATGTGCCTGTTTGTGTGAGTAAGTAGGTCTTTGAACTCTGCCACAGATTTATTCCTCAGCCATTGGCCACGGTTACATGATGTTTTTTAATACGGAATTAATTATTCCGAAATTAAATAATTCAGAATTAAACTATTTTCCTTCGAGTTTACATGGAAATAGTAATTCCGAATTGAGGTTTACATGGAAAACACGTTTGATCGGCTTTATCCAATTCCGCTTAAGGTCTGGGGGTTGGGAAGGTTCTGATTGGATAGGGGGGTGGACCGGAAGTTACGTCTACCGGAAGTTACGTGTACCAGAAGAAAATAAACTTAGCTTACTGATGCAGGTCCACAGGTGTCCTGAAGGGAAGGGGAGGCCTGGTGGGAGCAGAGCGTCTTGTTAGCATAACATCCAGGGGTTGACGATGGCCTGCCATGGCCAAATTCAAAGAATCGTTTTAGGTCAAGCCGACTCCAATAAGTTTCCATCTGCCCTCAATTCTCTCTGGTTCATCTCTATGGCGATTCCAAACGGCCAATTTTTGTGGTAATTTTCTACCAAGCCAAGCTTCAACTCGATCAATTCAAGCTTCAAATTTGGTCAATATCGTTGAGACACCAGCTAACCAATTGCATGATTTAGAAATTTTCTTTACTAGATTAGATTGACAAGACAGAGAGCAGTAGCAGGGTAGATAGGGAGGGAGCGGGAAAAGGAAAAATATGTTAAAAAAGATCTCCCCAGTGTTTTTTTTATTATTTATTTGTTAATTCCTTCATGGTGGACTCCGGTAGGGCTGCCCTTTGTCACCAGTCCTGTTCATAATTTTTATGGACGGGATTTCTAGGCGTAGCCAGGGTCCGGAGGGGATCCGGTTTGGGAACCTCAGGATTTTGTCTCTGCTTTTTGCGGATGACGTTGTCCTGTTGGCTTCATCGTACCGGGACCTTCAGCATGTGCTGGAGCGGTTTGAGGCCGAGTGCGACGCGGCAGGGATGAGAATCAGCACCTCCAAAACCGAGGCCATGGTTCTCCATCGGGAAAGGGTGGCGTGCCTTCTCCGGGTGGGTGGAGAAGTCCTGCCTCAGGTGGAGGAGTTCAAGTATCTCGGGGTCTTGTTCACGAGTGAGGGAACGATGGATCGTGAGATTGACAGACGGATCGGTGCAGTGTCCGCAGTTATACGGTCGGTGTACTGGACTGTCGTGGTGAAGAAGGAGCTGAGTCGAAAGGTGAAGCTCTTCATTTACTGTCAAGAACTTTGAGTAGTGACCGAAAGGATAAGATCGCAGAAACAAGCGGCCGAGATGAGTTTCCTCCGCAGGGTGGCTGGACGCCAGTGGTGTAAAGTAACGAAGTACAAGTACTTCGTTATTGTACTTAAGTAAGATTTTTGAGAATTTTTACTTTTATTGATACTTTCATTTTTCTGTACTTTTACTTTTACTTCGTTACATTTTCAAGGAAAAAATCGTACTTTTAATCCTCTATATTTAAAATTGGACACGTCGTTACTCGCTACAAATTAAAGTCTTACATTAAATGAAAATGTGTAGGCTATTGCCGTGAGAACAGCACAGCGGGGGCTGATTTATGGTTCCGCGTTACAGCGGCGCAGAGCTACGGCATAGGGTACGTGGCGACGCGCACCATACGCCGTAGCCTACGGCGTAGGGTGTGCATCGATTTAACGCGGAACCATAAGGCGGACGGGAAGGAAGGGGGGCCCGTGAATTGCCCGTGATTGTCCGGCGGCGGCTCCGTGACGAGACACCTGGGGCGGACCGGGCGACTTGGCCAGTCGGCCTCCATACCGAGAAGGAGACGCATCTCCCGGGGTAGTTGCGCCGCAGAGGCGGGGCAGAAAGCCGGAGGAACCGCCGTCGTGTCGAGGACCGATGAGGACTGAAGCCTGATTTATGGTTCTGCGTTAAATCGATGTAGAGCCTACGCCGTAGGGTACTGCGTTGTGTACTTGGCGAAGCGCACCGTACGGTGCGTGTCGCCACGTACCTTACGCCGTAGGCTCTGCGTTGGTGTAACGCGGAACCATAAATCAGCCTTGAGCGGCAGCCGACGCGTGTCCATGGGCACCATTCTTTAATTCAACCCCTTCTAAGATGGTTTTGGCATTTAAAAGTTCAATCAGTTCAAGAGTCTCCTCCATCCTCCTTCAGCTGGGGTTGCTTAATGTTGTCACTGCAAACTACAGGCTGGGGGTGGACCTGTCAGCGGGGCCAATGGGGTACAGCAGCAGTGATGAGTAAAGGGAGAAATTAAAATGGGGTAATGGAAACAAACGCTAAAGGGGTCAGAATAATATCACCATTATTTAGAGTTGTAAGCAAATTCTTGGATTCTTAAAGGTATTGTGACATCATTTTTAACATGCTTTTAACACTATTAAAAGTCTTGGCCAACATCCCTCATATGTGTCTAAAAGAGTGTAACAAGAAAAACTTCACTCTAGTACTCCATTCCTGGCTTTATATTACAGTGTTTTTTTGCGCCGTGAAAAACGGGTCCTTTTTCCCCTTTCCTGTCAATCATTGCGCCGCTCCTCCTCCAAACCTCCTCCAACCAACCGCTACACATTTCTGCCGTCTTCACACACACGCGCGCACACCAAACCACAAACACCGACACACAGCCCAGACAGGGCGACTACAGCCCGGGGATTAAGTCCAACCGGGACCAGAGGACCGGGACCGCAGCTCCCCGCGAGCAATACGCTCACAGCGGCGTCGGGGCCGGGAGCGACAGGCGAAGCATGCACGGAAAAGGAGCAGGGCGAAGCAGACAGTCCACAGCAAACAATCATAAAAATAAAGGCATGCAAGCAGCAGTGTCTCCTTATCTTAAGTCCAGTCAGTGGCCGCGGGTCTTCTTAGCAGTTTTCCTCCGGTGATTAGAACAGAAGAGGCTCTAAACAGCTCCGTGTTAAGCCTGATTTATGGTTCCGCGTTAAATCGACGCAGAGCCTACGCCGTAGGGTTCAGCGTACGTAGCGCGTCGCCGCGTAACCCTACGCCGTAGGGTCTGCGTCGGTGTAACGCGGAACCATAAATCAGCCTTTATGGTGCGCTGGAGAGGAGAGGAGGCAGGGAGCTGGGTGGAGGGGGCGGTGATTTAGCGGGCCCTGACGTCACGGCCCGCCACCAAACCAGGTGCGCCGTTTTTGCACAGTTATGCGGAAAATCGCAGAAAGCACACAATACACTGAATGTTAAAAGTTCGTTGTTTTTTGGGTGTAATTGATGTCAAGACACCCAACAAAACACAAAAAATCAAGAAAAATGTGTTTTTCATGTCACAATACCTTTAATTTCTTTGCAATTCTTTTGAAAATAATTTTGTACTTTGAATTTTGTACTTTGTACTTTGTACTTTGTACTTTTTACTTTTGTACTTAAGTACATTTTACACCATGTACTTTTGGTACTTTATTATATTTAATTTGAGGTACTTTTATACTTTTACTTAAGTAATGTTCTTAATGGGTACTTTTTACTTTTACTTAAGTAATTTTCAAGCAGAAAATTTGTACATTTACTTAAGTACAACATTTTTGTACTTTTTCCACCTCTGCTGGACGGTCCCTTAGAGATAGGGTGAGGAGTTCGGTCACCCGGGAGGAGCTCGGAGTCGAGCCGCTGCTCCTTCACATTGAGAGGAGTCAACTGAGGTTGCTTGGGCCTCTGTACCGGATCCTCCTGGATGCCTCCCTAGGGAGGTGTTCCAGGCATGTCCCTCCGGGAGGAGACCCCGGGGAAGACCCAGGACATGATGGAGAGACTATGTCTCTCGGCTGGCCTGGGAATGCCTCGGACTCCCTCGGAAGAGCTGGAGGAAGAGCTGGAGGAAGAGCTTGAGGTAGAGGAAGTTTCTGGGGTGAAGGAAGTCTGGGCATCCGTGTTGAGACTGCTGCCCCCGCGACCCGGGAATGGATAAGCGGAAGAAAATGGATGGATGGATGGATGGATAATTCCTTCATGGTATCTGTGGCAGGGGTGGAGGAGCTGCAGCCACTCAGGCTGACGGGACACAGGTGTGGCCCGTCAGCCTCTCCAACCTGCCAGCCTTATAAGAGGAGAGACAGAGAAGCTGCAAGGAGAACTGGGAAGCTGCTGCTGGTCGTGGTGCTTGTGCACGTGTGTCCTGGGTGTGAGGTTCCAGTAAATAAAAGGGTTCTGCACTAAACTCCATGTCCTCTCTATCCTGTCGGTCGGTCCCCCGTAGCACTCGCCCTGCTACAGTATCCAAAAAAAAGTATGAGATAATGCAGTTTCACTCTACTGTTACTTGAGGCATTTTTTTTCTTTTTTTTGTTGTCTCCATCTCATTCATTTTGTGTAGCCGTAGGCGTAGGCATTGACGTATGGCACATAGGGCGAGTGCTTTTGGGTTGGGTTGCCAGGTTGTCAGGTACCACGACACATGAAACACCATTGACTCATTTCACTTTAAAATCGGGAGATAAACGGGAGAAATTATAAATCGGGAGCAGGGCGGGAGAAATGTTTGAAAATCAGGAGACTCCGGCATAAATCGGGAGTGTTGGCAGATATGGTTACTACATGAATGTGTTGCACAGAATCACCACTAGAGGGCGGAGAGCGTTTCGGAGGTTCACCAAACCTACAGGAGGCAGAGCTGCTGCTGGTTGATTACTAGCAGTGGTGGAGCGAGGCAGTTTTTAGTGCTGGCCAGGGTGGGGCCAAGAAACATAATCATAGGGAAGTGAAGATGTAATGTTACCATAACGCAATTACGTGAAAAACGTCTCCACAGACACTCATGGGATACAGGACAGTAGGGCTGCACGATTCTGGACAAAATGAGAATCACGACTTTTTTGCTTAGAATTGAGATCACGATTCTCTCACGATCTTTTTCCAATATAAAATGTATTGCACTTATTACTTTAACATTGCAACAGCTGAACAAAAATATAATAACAATAAACATATCTTGTCTTTTTTACACAAACCTTTGAATAATTTAAACAATAATAACAATTTTGAACAATATTTGTTCCTCCCTGAGTTGAACACCCTTTCAGAAAGGGGACTTGTAACAGATCCTGTAGTTCTGAGGCAACAAATTATTCCTCTGGCTGGGATGAACCCCCCATTGCCTTTTGCTGCAATTAAGAAGCTGCCGATACAAAAGGTAAACGTTACAAAAAATATGATGGTGCCTGATAAAAGACTGGCATCAACTTTGTAACAGCTGACATTGAACATAAAAACAATAAACATCCAATGAATTTGAATTTTTAAATCGTCGTCATTTGGAAATGAGTTTGCGTTCAAGCATGAATCGAGATCGCGATTTTTTAACGATTAATCGTGCAGCCCTACAGGACAGGCCCGTCATACTGAACCTGCCAACATATCATAATAATAATAATGACTTGGATTTATATAGCGCCCTTCAAGGCACCCAGAGCTTTACAGAGATCATTATTCATTCATACACATTCTCTCTGGTGGTGGTAGCTACGTTTGTAGCCACAGCTGCCCTGCAGACTGACAGAAGCGTGGCTGCCATGTCGCGCCAAACGGCCCCTCCGACCACCACCAACATTCATACACATTCACACGGAGCAAGGTGGGTAAGGTGTCTTGCCCAAGGACACTACGACAGCAAACTGGGACAGAGCGGGATTCGAACCGCTGACCTTCCGATCATTGGACGACCCGCTCTACCCCCTGAGCTACTGCCGCCCGCATATCATGCATATCATGCTGGACATGCATCATAGCATTTACACGTCTGTCTGATGCTGCGGCTGAAGCCACATCCTCACAAAAATGCTTCCTCTTTATAGTTCAGAGTAAATGATTTCAGAGGTGATATGAGGAAGTAAAGGTTCTCACACTATACACTATACATTTTTTCTTAATCTGCCACATCGTCGGCTCAGAGAACCATGTTTCTGCTGAGATCATTTGAATTATACCTGTTGGCGACCTTTATACTTCTACTTACAGGTAAGGAAATACATATTTACAAATGTTTTCTATTTCTTTGAATCAGCATGTTCTCATGACTTTGTTTACTGGAAGAATAAAACAGTAGTTTGTGTAAATTATACACAGCTTGAGTACTTAATATTCTTAAATTAAATGTACACAAACGTGTCGGTGTGTTCCAGCACGGTGACGGAGGTGGTTAACAGTGTCGCCTCAACGAGAGGAGACTCTTCTCTCTAAACTCTGTCTGGTCTTTCTGTGTGAACATGGGTTTATATGTGAGGATACTCTGGCTTCTTTCCACCATCCAAACAAATATCAAGTAAATTAGTGATTCTCAAAACATCCATGACAAGTGAATAAGCAGGAAACAGATGGATGTGGAGGTTCAGTGTGTGAAATCATCAATGTTCATTCAAATCTTGTGATGAGGACGGAAAACCCTTTCTAAATAATACAACTTGATTTTTATTATCTGAGCTCTGATCCGGTCAGTTCCCACAGATCGTTCATTTCTAAACGACCAAAACCAGTTTATATGTCAGTTTATTTAATTTTTCATCAGATAATGAACAAAGAAACCATGTTGAAATGTCATCAGCTGTTCTGTGGGTCCAATGGAAACACTGTTTCTAGGTTTGTTCAGACCGAACCTGATGGTCAGGTTTAACGGCAGGAAGGAGCTGTTTTTTTTCTTCATCATCTTTATAAGGCTTGAATCAATAATGGTTGACAAAATGTTGAGTCATTTATAAACATCTTCAACTTTTACATGCTAGTCTGCATCATTATTGACACGCCAAATGTTTGGGTGGTAATAAAAGTACAAGTCATAATACTACAGTAGAAGTATGTAAAGACATGAAGAAGATATGTGATTTATAATAATAACAGGAAGACTTGTGTTCATGTGTTACTTTATAAGACCAACATGTTTAAACGTAAACACCGATGACATATTCATACATTGTTCTTCATTTAAGTTTGTGTTTTTCTGTTTTCTCAACAGCAAAAACTCAAATATCCAACATCGATGTCAGAGTTGGAGATGACGTCACTTTACCTTGTAAAGATGTTAAAGACTTTGGTGATAACTGCACAAGTACCACCTGGCTCTACGCTGAATCAAACAAATTAGTGGCACTGTTTGAATACGAGAGGATTATCAAAGATGCTGGAGGTAAATCAGGCAGACTGAGAGTTACGAAGGACTGTTTACTGGTTTTAGAGAAAGTCACAGCTGAAGATGAAGGTCTTTACATCTGCAGACAGTACAGTTCAGAAGAACAATTCACAGACTCTGAGGTTCAACTGTCTGTTAACATCAGTAAGTATTAATATAATAGTATTTTCAGCTTGAAATTTCTCATTGAAAAAAACGTTAAAATAATTTTGGTTTCAGTGAAACTTAAACATAAATCCACTGATTTATTTAAAGTTTAAACATCAGGGTGTAAACGTGTGATGATTCGGTCATTGTGTGTTTATTCAGTAATCTAAATCTAAAATAAGCATAATTAGTTTCTGTCCTGATGTGAGATGTCACCCTTAAAACTTCTCTCTACTATTTAAGTAGTCTCATCAGAATCTACTTTATTGGTCAGTTTATCGACACAAATGAACAATTTGGCTTCTGTTAACTTTCTGTCTGTTTACAGAAAATAAAACTTAAAATTTAATTAAAAACAGACACAAGCTTCTACGTAACAAAACCAACTAAACTAAACATTCTCTCAGAAGCTGTATCCTCATCATCAACAACAACAACCACAACAACAACAACAACACAACCACCACCACCACCACCACCACCACCAACAACAAGAACAACACCAGCCACCACAGAAAACAATACAAGTACAGGTATGTTTGTAAAATGACCCGGTAATGAAACTGAGCATCAGTCTCAGTTTGTGTTTTCACGTGAGGAGCATTCAGAGAATCCAGTAAACACTATAAAGAAATGTTTTATTTTTTTTCCTTTTTAATACTTAATTTCCTCTAAATGTCCATGATTCCTTTTTAACGATGATTCTCCAGGTACGCCCCAGATCATAGTCGCTGTTATTTTACCACCGCTCCTGATTGTCCTCGTTGTTTTGTTGATCATCAGATGGAGGAGGGCTAAAGGTGAGAACCATCATCGATGACACTTTTACAGAAAAAAGCTTTTCTGAATCCCAGATTTGTATGAATGAACTTCACTCTGTCTCTCTTTTGTCTCTTCAGAGAGGGAAACACAGCCGGGGGGCAACGAGGTGAGTTATTAAATTGGGCAATTTGACTTTTGTGGTGGATTTCTCTGTCACCATGGTGACTGAACTACTGTACTACTCATTTTAGCAGACGCTTTTATCCAAAGGGACTTACATCTGAGACACACACACCATGGAGCAATTAGGGTTAAGGCCTTGCTCAAGGGCCCAAGGTGGTTCATCTTGGTTGCCATTCGGGGGCTTGAACTACCCCCCCCCAAAGTTATGTTTGTTTTGTTTTAGTTTTGAGTACCAGTGTTTTTTTTGCTTAAAAAAATATGAAACCATTATTATTCTGGGCATAGCCAGGGGCCGGAGGGGTTCGGTTTGGGAACCACAGGATTTCATCTCTGCTTTTTGCGGATGATGTTGTCCTGTTGGCTTCATCGAGCGGGACCTTCAGCATGTGCTGGGGCGGTTTGAGGCCGAGTGCGACGCGGCAGGGATGAGAATCAGCACCTCCAAGACCGAGGCCATGGTTCTCCACCGGGAAAGGGTGGCGTGCCTTCTCCGGGTGGGTGGAGAAGTCCTGCCTCAGGTGGAGGAGTTCAAGTATCTCGGGATCTTGTTCACGAGTGAGGGAACGATGGAGCGGGAGATTGACAGACGGATCAGTGCAGCATCCGCAGTTATGCGGTCGATGTACCGGACCGTCGTGGTGAAGAAGGAGCTGAGTCGAAAGGTGAAGCTCACGATTTACCGGTCAACCTACGCCCCTACCCTCACCTATGGTCATGAACTTTGGGTAGTGACCGAAAGGATGAGATCGCGGATACAAGCGGCCGAGATGAGTTTCTTCCGCAGGGTGGCTGGACGCTCCCTTAGAGATGAGTTTCCTCCGCAGGGTGGCTGGACGCTCCCTTAGAGATGAGTTTCCTCTGCAGGGTGGCTGGACGCTCCCTTAGAGATGAGTTTCCTCCGCAGGGTGGCTGGACGCTCCCTTAGAGATGAGTTTCCTCTGCAGGGTGGCTGGACGCTCCCTTAGAGATGAGTTTCCTCCGCAGGGTGGCTGGACGCTCCCTTAGAGATAGGGTGAGGAGTTCGGTCACCCGGGAGGAGCTCGGAGTCGAGCCGCTGCTCCTTCACATTGAGAGGAGTCAGCTGAGGTGGCTTGGGCATCTGTACCGGATCCTCCTGGACGCCTCCCTAGGGAGGTTTTCCAGGCATGTCCCTCCTCCCTAGGGAGGTGTTCCAGGCATGTCCCTCCTCCCTAGGGAGGTGTTCCAGGCATGTCCATCCTCCCTAGGGAGGTGTTCCAGGCATGTCCATCCTCCCTAGGGAGGTGTTCCAGGCATGTCCCTCCTCCCTAGGGAGGTGTTCCAGGCATGTCCCTCCTCCCTAGGGAGGTGTTCCAGGCATGTCCCTCCTCCCTAGGGAGGTGTTCCAGGCATGTCCATCCTCCCTAGGGAGGTGTTCCAGGCATGTCCATCCTCCCTAGGGAGGTGTTCCAGGCATGTCCATCCTCCCTAGGGAGGTGTTCCAGGCATGTCCCTCCTCCCCAGGGAGGTGTTCCAGGCATGTCCCTCCGGGAGGAGACCCCGGGGAAGACCCAGGACACGCTGGAGAGACTATGTCTCTCGGCTGGCCTGGGAACGTCTCAGACTCCCCTGGAAGAGCTGGAGGAAGAGATGGAGGAAGTGTCTGGAGGAAGAGATGGAGGAAGAAGAGCTGGAGGAAGTGTCTGGGATGAAGGAAGTCTGGGCATCTCTGTTGAGGCTGCTACCCCTGCAACCCGGTTCCGGATAAGCGGTGGAAATTGGATGGATGGAACCATTATTTGTTTTCTTTTTAAAATACTCATATAAGCGAAATGTTTGTGCTTATGACAAAAAAAGGAGAAGAAGCAGCAAAGTGTCAAGTTCATCCAGGTACATGCTGAAGAAAACTGCAGCAAACCTCAGAAAACTAGAATAAATGAGAGCTACAGTAGTAATGCAGCAAACAAAAGGAACAATGTCTGACTGTGAACGTAGTTGGGGTTAGTTTTTAAACACAGTCTAGACTCAAGAGGAAGTAGAAAGCTGAAAAAGGGTTTGTAGTCGTGAGCAGTGACCTAAAAACGCATAAACAAGAACTAAGATCTCAGATTATCTTTTCTTTGTGTGTGTGCATGGGGGTGGGTCGGGTGGATGTGTTTGTGAGTGTAGGTAGCTGTGTGTGGGTGTGTAGATGAGGATCCTCTTACAAAGGATTGGTAGCATATATAGGTAGGATAGTTAGGCTATATGCTGGAATAATTATAGCAGTAGAGATGTGTGTGCAGATAGGCCTAGATAAGCAAAGCTAGCTCTTATTATGTGTGCATTCTGTATGTTTTTAATGTTTGTAAGGGCATGTCAAGTATGTGTACTTTTCTAACTCCTTTCTTTTAATTGTGATGTGAGCCCTGTTAGGGACGAGTGTTGCAAATTAGCATTCGCTATAAACGCTATGATACAGGCATCAGATAGCCATTTATGTCTGTCTATGTTTTCTGTATCTGTCCCTTCCAAATAAATGAATGAATTAATGAATTAATGAATTAATGAATGAACGAACGAGGACCAGGATTGGAGACCCCTGATCTAAAATTACTGGCCCTCAGGTACCAGCTTGTGTGCGCCCCTCACCATTAGAGAAACAACTGAGTAACATGCAGAGATGAATAAATGTGCTCACCTTTACTGGCTGTGTTCAGGTGCAGACGGATCCTGAAGATGATGTTCCCTATGCCACCCTCAACTACCCCAACACCAACACAGGGACCCGGGTAAGCCGTCTGGTTAGGACACCGTTTCTCCATTCCTGTGGGCTCTTCACTTCTGGCCCTCAAGGGCCGGTGTCCTCCATGTCGCCACGATCTGATCAAGATCATTTGTGTCAGGGTGTGAGGAAGTATCTAGAACATGCTGGACTGCGGCCCTCGAGGACCAGGGGCCTCATTTATAAAGCTTGCTTGCGCACAAAACAGGGCTTGAAAGATGCACACGCCGCCTTCTACGCAAAGGTTTGGATCTAAAAAAAAAAAAAAAACTAACGGAAAAATGTGTGTATCTTTACGGCAACTCTGACCCTAGCACACGAACATTTTGAAGATATGGGGAACTGGCGACGCAGACGGTGAGGTGGTGAAATGAAGCCAGATTCATGTCATACTTTTATTAATGTCATCACATATCAGACTTATTGATCCATGTACACCCAAGCCGGTGTTCTCCCGAGTTGTCCTACCTCGGCAGAAAATACTACCGTACGATCCCCGTTTCTTTTATCTCAGTTTCTTTTTTTTCAAAGGCTTTTTCATGCAAATAGACAATTTAACAGCAGGAAGTCAGAATGTGTTTGCACATAGATCTATGTGTACGACGCTTCGGCGGAAGAAAAAAAAAGTCAAATCACGCTTCCACATAGATAAATGTTGATGTCTATGTGGAAGCGTGATCTGACGGGGTATTTTCATCTGTCAAATCATCATCCCTGCATTTATCTATGTGGAAGTGTGATTTGACTTTTTTTTTCTTCCGCCAAAGCGTCGTACACATAGATCTATGTGGAAACACATTCTGACTGTCTGAGATAAAAGAAACAGGGATGGTACGGTAGGTAGGACACCTCGGCAGAACACCGGCTCGACACGTCTCATTCATCCCGACGCACAGCAGAAACAGACTGCATGAAGCCGCTACGCATGAATCCTACGCACGCTTTTATAAATGAGGCCCCAGGGCCTCACAGTTCCTCACAGTACTTAAAGTTATGTGGCGCTTCCTCTAAGCCCCGCCCCCCCCGCCCCCACCCACGAGCGCTCCGTCCAAAGCCTCGCCCCCACAAACACGAACGCGCATACGATTATTAAACATTTTGGACAGCACATTTACAGCAAAACTACCCCATGTCTCATTCACCTGTAAGCGAGGTCGGTTTTAGGGGGGGCAGGGGGGGGCTGTGTCCACCCAAACGTGCCCACCGGCGTCTCCATCCCGGAGAGCGTTGGTGAACGGCACGGCAGCGCTGCAGGCTCTAAAGCCGCAGCTACGCCGTAGCCTACGGCATGTACGCCGTAGGCTACGGCGTCTACGGCGTAGCTGCGGCAACACAGCCCGCACGGCACCGCAGCGCGCTGCCGTTCACCGGCGCTCTCCGCTCTCGCCGTGAGACGTCTATATCCCCACGGACCCCATACAGCTTCCGAGCCGGAGCTCCTGCGGCTTTTCACGGCTGCGGCTGTTCACGTGTCCCCGCGGGCTGCTGCTGCTGCTGCTGCTGCTGCTGCAGCGGACTAACGGCTCCCGCTCCCCGGTTACACACAGCGGGGACCGAGCTGCTCTGGAAATAACTACATAATAACTATATACTGGGGTCCGTGGCAGAAGGGAGGGAGGGAGGGGGTTACACTGGGACACTGTGAGCCCAGGAGGACCCGTGGAAGTGAACACGTCGGGCTGCTGGAAGCGAGTGCGCGCATGGGACAGGGCGGGGGGACGTGATTTAAAATGAAGACATCTGATTGGTTCTTTCCCTTCCGGGACCTGGACCAATCCGTATCATTCGGACCGAATGGGGGGGGCTTAGAGGTGCCATTTTCAATCAAAATTTCAATCAAGGAGAATGCCTTTAACTCAGCATCTAATCAACCCCCTGAAATTTGCTTATTAGGCCTCTAGGGGGGTTGAGGATGCCGTACTGACCCTGCTGCATGTACTACATACTCATCTGGAGAAAACCGAGACCCAAGCTAAGATTTTATTTGTGGACTTTTCATCAGCTTTTAATACAATTTTACCGAGCTTCTTAGCAGACAAACTGGAAACAGAATTCTCACTTCCATCTTGTCTGCTTTTATGGATTGTTGATTTTCTTAGCAGTACATCTCAGCAGGTCAGAGTTGGAACATCACTCTCAGATAAAATCAACACTTCTACAGGCTCCCCTCAGGGTTGTGTTTTATCCCCATTCATTCTGTACACAAACTCCTGCACAAGCACTTTCTCCAACAGGCACTTTATTAAATAGCGGATGATACTGCATTAGCCTCCTGCATGATGGAGAGGAGGAGCACGGGCCAGTTCTGGACCATTTTCTTAAATGGTGTGAGAGGGCAAACCTTGTCCTCAACACCTTAAAGACAAAGGAAATGACCATTGATTTCAGGAAGCAAAAATCATTTCAGCCCACTTTTATCAACGGAGAGGTGATCCAGTCTGTGACTGAATACAAGTACCTTGGGGTTGTGCTTGATCACAAACTTAAATGGAACAATTGGTCTGACTGCCTGTGCACAAAGGCTCAACAAAGACTGTACTTTTTAAAGAAACTGTCATCTTTTAATGTTAATGTAAAAATGGTCCACATGTTTTACTGTGCTTTTATTGCAAGTGTTTTACATTTCTGCATCATCTTCTGGTTTGGGAATAACTCTGAGGCACAAAAGAGGTCTGTTAGGAGGACAGTGACAACAGCCACCCTACCCAGCCTGGAAAGCAGATACAGAGACGGGTAACAAACAAGGCAAATGTCATTGTGGCTGATGAGAGGCTCACACTTACCTCCAGTTTTAAACTGTTGCCATCAGCTCGGGGTTATTGCTCCCCCCTGTTCACTAAAAACAGGTCAAACAAGTCCTTTATACCCCAAGGCATTAAACTTTTATATATTGCTAGGAAATAGCCCCCCAGCTGACTGGGCAATACCATGTACAAGTGGATGCACCGTGTGTGTGTTGCTGTTCTGTGTCCCTGTTTTTTATGCTATGTTTGTCAAATTGCCATGTGTGTCTTTTGCTGCAAACAAATCTCCTCACGGGGACAATAAACACATATCTATCTTCCTGTACAAACACAGCTAAACCCAGAAATTTTGCAGTACCATATTTTCCGGACTATAAGTTGCGTTGTTTTTCATAGTTTGGCCGGGGGTGCGACTTATACTCTGTAGCAGGGACGTGCGGTGAGATTCATGGATGGTGAGGCACTGACTTCATCAGTCAGATTTACAAGCATATGAACCCTCCAGAGCAACTTATTCACCATTTGAATGGCAACAGTCAACTGGTTATGTTTAAAACCTCCTATCGTCATTCACATACAAATGCTTTACACATACAAACTGTAGCGCACAAAAAGCACATTTAATTTAAAAAAAGTTATTATGGTCTTACCTTTACTTATAAATGAAGTCCATCCGCCGCTCCTTCTGAAAAAAAACTGTAAACTCCTGCTTGTTATGAGTCGCAAGAAGAATCCCTGAGCTCACTAGTGCCCCCTACCGTGAGGCAGGAGAAGTGCTTTTGAAGAAAAGATAATCTAAAAATGGTGAAGTTAAATGGAAAATTACGCTATAGTACAAATCAATTGATAAATATAAAAAAATATTTTTTTTTCATTTTACATTTCTTTCTTTCCATGATGGCTGTGAGGCACAGCCTCCCCTGCCTCCCCTGGCCGAGCATATTACTGCTCTGTAGCGACTTATGTGTGAAATTATTAACACAATATTACCGGTATATTATTTCACATGTTATTTTCACACTAAACCACAAGAGGGAGACGTAAGCGACGTAGAAGAGGAAGCTACATCTTCTACCTCCGGAGTTAGCGGAGTAGTTTAAAAGTGACACCGAGGATGAAGATTTAATTGGATTTTAGTTATTTAGAGAGACACGGATGGTTTGGTAAACTTTTTAGCATGTTATTTATGCCATAGTTATCTGAATAACTCTTAATATGTTATATTAACATACCAGCCACGCTCTCAGTTGTGTCATTTGACGTAAGCATAACATACAATTATTCAGCCTGTTGTTGCCTCTATTGTATTTTTATTTTAAATTTCCCCCAAAAATGCGACTTATACTCCAGTGCGACTTATATGTTTTTTCCTTCTTTATTATGCATTTTATGGCTGGTCGGACTTATAGTCCGGAAAATACGGTATATATATATATATGTATATATATATATATATATATATATATATATATATATATATATATATATATATATATATATATATATATATATATATTGTTGAAGAATCGAGTGATTTGTAACAAGCTTTTTTATACAAGAACAAACAACAGAATTAAACAAGTCAGTGAGACAGTCAGAGGTGTGGCCTTTCCTCAGGAAATCCATATATGGTCTTGTTTCTGCGGGGGCTGGAAGTCCGATACACTCCCCTGGTGCCTGTCCCAGCAGGGAAACAAGACGCAGGGACTGGAATGACAATGTCTAGGGACATTGAATGAGACAATGTGCTGCCGGCAAGGTGTCGTACCGGCAGGGGTCCTTAGCAACTGAAATTGCATGTCAATGTGCTGAGGGGACATGAGTTCAGGAGCCAACCGCAGGGCGGCGTCGTGTCCCCGCAGGGGTCTGGAATGCCTCATCAATATATATATATATATATATATATATATATATATATATATATATATATATATATATATATATATATATATATATATATGTATATATATATATTTTTATTTTTATTTTTTTTTTTTTTTTAAGTAAACCCTGAAAGATTTGTTGCATTTCTTTCAGGTTCAAGCTGGAAATCCTCCTCATGATACTGTGACCTACAGCACCGTCAGAGTTCACTCCTCTTCCGCTGCAGCTTCCACTGATCCAAACAACTTCTACTCCACCGTCCAGGCAGTAAAGAAACAATAGATACGCAAGATTTCTGCGCAAGGATTCACAATGAAATCCACCCACTCTTGAGGCCCCTGGTGTTTTTAGCTTCATGTGGGATGTAAAACACTGAGATGTTTAATTTTAAACAAAACCAGTGGATCCGGTTAATATTAGGAACAAAGGAAAAGTCTAAAAAAAACGAACAAAATCTGTAGAGACAGGGCTTTACAGAATGAGGGATGTACTGTATATGTGGATACTTCAGAATAATAATAATAATAATAGTAAAATGTGTTTTAATATAAAGAAATAAAATATGATTTGGCTTCACAAATCTCTCACATCCCACATAAACGTCATAGTGAGAAACCTGATCCGTTCATCTGAGGAAGGTATGAATGGATCATTTGGAAGATTAAATATTATTTTCCAGTAGATCTTCAGCTTTAAGTTTTACAGCCAGTCACCTCAAAACTATAATTGATCCCCTTCGATTTGCTTCCCACGTGTGAATTTTTCAAAGTGAAGGAATGAGAGTAAAAGCAGTTTCAGGTTCAACAACACCCTCCATTTGAGTTTTATTCAGGTTTTTTTGTTTCAGACGACTGAGGAGCTCTACCAGCCTTTTGCCGCCAGATGGCGCCAAATATCCCAAGTTGGTTCTTGTATGTAATTTTGTGTGTGATAATTACCGCCATCTAGTGTCAAAAAGTATAACTAAGTAAGAAATTGATCTGTGTAAAGGCCCTGACACACCAAGCCGATTTTCGGCCGTCGGGAGCTTTTCCGCCGATTTGACATGTCGAATCGGCGTCGGCCGTCTGTCAAACAGCTCACTCTGTGATTGGCTGTTCCCAGAATTTCCAAGAATGCTTTTCGTCGTCATTTGCGGACTGAATAAAAAAAAAACATGGCGGACATTTCTTATGAATAAAATCAATATTTTAAGTTAGTTTCTGCATAAAAATGCGTTTTGATTACATTTCTAGCGAGAAATATATATCTTACTTTCATAATTTTCACTCAGTGAATGTACATACTGTAGTCACTCGCTTGTCTTTTTCAAATCTCGCCAGAACAAAGGCTGATTTATGGTTCTGCGTTACACCAACGCAGAGCCTACGGTGTAGGTTACGCGGCGACGTGCGCCGTACCCTACGCTGTACCTTACGCCGTAGGCTCTGCGTCGATTTAACGTGGAACCATAAACCAGCTCCCGAGCCGGCAGGCAGAAAATCCCGAAATTTTCAGAGCAAATTTCTTAACAGGCGTAGCTACAACTGTTAGATTTCATCTATTAAACCAACATTTATCTTCCTAAATGATTTATTTCAGCCAGCGGTAATTCTCCAGAGTTTTGTTTGTCTGTTTTGTCTGCTGGTATGGAGGGGAATTACCTCTCACGCATGCGCAGAACGTACGTGCTAGTTCGCCGTCGGGTGTCGTATTTGCGGTGTGTCTAGTGAGCCCGACACAGCCCGACACAGGCGACGCGAGCCGACACAGCAGTCGGTGCGTCAGGGCCTTAAGGCAAATGTACAACTATAACATAAATGTACACAGATACGACACTGGAACTTGTTGTTTTTAATACTGTTCAGATTTTTTTCTATTTTTCATTTAGTAATGTGAATATTTTAATGGCCACTGTAAAATCTTTTTTTTACAGAAAAGTGAACTTACCTCCCCTATTTGAAATAGTTTTTGCCATTATTTTTCCTCTTATTGCTGTTTTGAAAATAGTTAAACATGTTATTTGTTGAAATATGTAGTTAAATAGTCATAAAGTATTAAATGTGAAGCTATTATTTTTTTGTAATGCAACTATCATTGGGTCATTCCGTCGTAGATAACGTGAATATTGTGTTATTTTAATTCAGCTTTTTTATATTTTTGTCCCTGATGTTTTTAGAAATTCATTTCTGAAATAGATATCCTTATTCAACATATAATACTGCATTGATAACATTTCTATGATGTCACCTGTTCAACATTACCTTTAATGTTGATCCTCTCTTAAATATGTTTTAGTATGTAGCAGCAGGGAATGCTGGTGCCTGTTTTTAAATAGTTTTTATCTCCTACGGTTGCAGGTGCAGTAACACATGTTGTCCACCAGGTGTCACCCTCAACCCGCGGAGTCCATGTTTATGGTTATCAACCAATTTTACAGGTTGAAATGTGTGATGCATGATATTAGGGCGGAAAGATAGAGTCTGATCAACACACAGCTTATCTATTGTTAAATTATAAAATAATTCCAAGAGTCAACGCATGAGTTGTCACATTTAAATTTGTATAATCCTGCATTTGCTTGAAAGCGGTGAATCTATCTTCCTGATGTTTCTGTACCATCATGTGTCCATGTTGAGAGGAACACATGCATGTACATCTTAAGTTGCTTGTTCAAAAGAAGGCAGAATAAAAACTGCTGCTGAATCTAATTTCTGTGTTTTCTTTGTATAAAGTCTTTGTCATAAGCGTAGAGAAAGAATACTATTAGCTTGGAAGTGAGGTGTGTGTGTTGCTCAGTCATCAATCCCACCTGAAACTGCCCGTGATTGAAACGTCCTTCGCCAGAGAGACGACAGCCGTGGAGAAACTCCTCCCCGAGGGAGTCAGGGTTTCAAAGGTTCAACTCAAACTGATGAAAATAAAATTAAATCAAATCCAGAGTGGGTGTTGTAAAATGAGCTCTGAAATCTCAAATCTGCGTCCACCGAACTGTCAAAATAAAGGTTTAAAAGTCAAGTGTCATGATTTCAAAACGTTTTAGCAGACATGCATGTGTCAGGTTTTTTTATATAGAAAAAAATTTGATTCCCATGAAATAAAACTAAGAATAAAGGAAATCAGTGTTAAATCTAAAAGTCAGAAAACCTGTCATGTTTAGTGGAATTTAATTCTTAAAAAAAAAACTTATATTCAGGCCTTTGAAACCCAGGTGAAAAAGTGGGAATAAATAATGGTTTTAATTCAATATTTGGTTTCACTCATTAACTCCTGTGTTACAGGACTGATGTCACCAGATGAAAGACTGTTATACCCAATAAACAAAAACCATCATGTTTTAACCACATTATTTACAGTATAAAGGTGACAGAATCTAACAAGACCAGTGAAGTTAATTTGCATCGTTACAATGTTAACACATCAAATCCAACCAAATCAAATCAAATCAAACTTTATTTATAGAGCACTTTTTATACAGCGGTTCTTATGAATCATCATTTTTTGTGAGTTGTGTTTTTGTTGTTTGTGACTC
This sequence comes from Cololabis saira, assembly GCF_033807715.1. NCBI lineage: Eukaryota > Metazoa > Chordata > Actinopteri > Beloniformes > Belonidae > Cololabis > Cololabis saira. Next base: position 36,385,090 of record NC_084604.1, on the reverse strand, counting down.
AAAGTTAAACCTCAACCACTCAGCTCCACTGAGAATCGTTGGGATTTTCAGTCAAAATACCTGCCAAATGGCCCCATCCCCAAAGGTTTATTAACAACCTTTAATGGTTTATTAACAACCCTAAACTACTTCTGGGCCATTATTAATCACCCTAAACCACACAACCCCGAAGCAGGGGCTGTGGTTTATTAACAACCCTAAACCACAGCACAGGAATGAATGAAATACAACCATAAACACCTCAAACTGACATAGAACCACCCCGAACACAACCACTACAGCCCCAAACCAAAGCAGCAATGGGAAGTAGGTAGGGGTGTAACAATATATCGTGCCACGAAATTTTGCGATACAAAAACGTCACAATACGTGTCGTGGAGGTGACAAACTGTATCGCGGTATTGGGTTATTAATATTAATCTATTGTTTTGACTAGTAACGCGCCTCGACCCGCGGACCAAAATCTTACTCCGCTCAGAAGAAACTAGTGCCGTTTTGCGGTCCCGTTTTGAGCTCTGAACTTTTACTTATGTAAGGCTGGTGTTGAGTTAAGCCTTACCTTATTAAATTAAACCTTTTTGGGGTGGTGAGTACGATAAACACGGAGACAACTTCTGCTGAGTTCCAGTGTACTTTAATGTCCCTCAACAGTGTAGGATTTTAGAACATCAACACAGCACCTAGTGCCGTACTGTGGCGTATCACTCCGCCCAATCTAAAACAGACTAATCACTACAGATAAACTGACTAGTGTCATTATAGTCCCTGATTTACATCAGTCAATCAAATTACCAAAATAACCTTCTTAACAAAAATAAATCTCCTCTTACACTTATAAGGTGAGCATGAATCAATCTTTTTTATGATGTAAAATTGTATGTATTTATTTACTTTTATTTATTCATTTAATTTTAGTTTAATTTCTGGAAAAAAAAAAGTCAAATCATACATGAGAGAAACTATTCAGTTTGTGGCAAAATATTTGTACTTGTATGAAACTGAAGATGCTAAATGCAAACCTGACATTTACTTTTAGTTCAGTTTGTGGAAAATGGTTGGCCTGGCTTTTCTTTAAAACTTAAACAGTTATAAAGCATTACAAACTGTAACAATAGTGCAAACACACAGTATTGTTTTGTATTTTGCGTCTTTCAAATAAAATTTTTTCCAGTCATATGTTCCTTATTCAAGGTTGTTAAAAAAATACTGCTATAATATCGTATCGTTATCGTGACCTCAATATCGTCTATCGTACTGTATCGTGAGATTAGTGTATCGTTACACCCCTAGAAGTAGGGCATGCCCATATCAAAATTTCCTGAAAATTTCAAGTTGTTGTTGTTGTTGTTGTCCCGGGTGAAGCAGTGTCTGAGTGAAAGATGACGTTAAAGACGTCATCGTCGCCGCCCAAAGGTTCCTCTTCCCCTTCAGGACCGGCTCCGGAGGCCGCCGGCTAACGTTGGCCGAGACTCTGTTACCGTGGAAACGAGAGGCCAGACGGCAACACAGCTTCTGTGTTTTCAGCGTCTCCACGTCGTCGTGGAAACGGGGCCTGGAGTGATTTCCACTCAGACTGCAGGTCTGAGTCTTCAGAGCTGATGTATTGATCTGTCAGAGTCTTCAGAGCTGATGTATTGATCTGTCAGAGTCTTCAGAGCTGATGTATTGATCTGTGAACGTCAACAGAAACAGGCAGGAATCCAACGTTTTCGTAGGTCGCCACGCCGTCGTCCTCGTCACCGCGGACCTAGAAAACACACACACACACACACACGTCTACTTCCTCTCTGACTCCAAGTTCTGCTCTATTATGTTTTAATAAACTCGTATGTCGAAATAATGTTACAAGTGGATGAAATCTTTTAAAACTCACCGTGTTGTCATGATGATGAACTTTGGAACCTAGAAACGCAAAAAAGAGGAACCAGTTTTAGCTTTGTCAGCATATTCATATTGAGATTCAGAGTTTCTGGTTAAAAGAGTTTCACACAAACTCTGTGTTTCACACCCTCGGTTTTCACACCCCCGACAAGCTTAAAGGCACATGGGAGAAGGAACTAAACATCATAATTGATGATGAAGAATGGAAGGATGTATGGAGACATGCTAAATAAATTTCAGTTTGCCCAAGCAATACAGTTAAAAATTATACACAGAATGCACATATCCCATTTGCATTTAGGTACTGTGTACCTTCTAGGAATGATATCATCCGGTGTTTGTATAAACTGTTTTTAATTAATTAATGTATTGGTATCAGCACTTTTTAATGCAACAAATTGCAGATTTTTGCAATGCTCTCTGTGTTTCTATTGAATGTGTTATGTGTTTGTTACGTGTGTTTAGGCGCGAGCTGCCGAATCAAATTGCCCTTCAAGGGATAAATAAAGTTGTCTTGAATCTTGAATCTTGAATCCCCCAACCGTAGACATCATTTCAATCCTACTCTTACCCATGTGCCTTAAATGCAGTGTTGGGCAAGTTACATCCAAAATATAATACATTATATATTACTAGTTACTGTCATTTGAAAGTAATTAGTTACATTACAATATTACTATATCTGAATTGTAATGTGTTACACTACTTGTGTATTACTTTTGAGTTACTTTCAACAAAATAGCAAAAAAAGATAAATCTTGTCCCACTGGCAGATTTTTCTACTTATTTCAAGTGAAAATTTTCTTGAAACAGGTGAAAATTGTCAAATAAGTTATTTTTCTGGTGTTATTTTTCTGGTGATGACTCTAAATGTTGAAATAGCAGTAAAACCACATTCATTGATGAAATGACATAAGGGATGGAAAGGAGGGATGGCAGTTTTACAGGGGGGATGATTTTGACCGTTTTTATTTCAGGGGGGGATGATTTGGACCGTTTTTATTTCAGGGGGGGGATGATTTGGACTGTTTTTATTTCAGGGGGGATGATTTGGACTGTTTTTATTTCAGGGGGGATGATTTGGACCGTTTTTATTTCAGGGGGGATGATTTGGACTGTTTTTATTTCAGGGGGGATGATTTGGACCGTTTTTATTTCAGGGGGGGGATGATTTGGACCGTTTTTATTTCAGGGGGGATGATTTGGACCGTTTTTATTTCAGGGGGGATGATTTGGACTGTTTTTATTTCAGGGGGGATGATTTGGACCGTTTTTATTTCAGAGGGGGGGGGGGGGGGGGGTGATTTGGACCGTTTTAATTTCAGGGGGGGTGCCATCACATCACCCCTTATCCCCCCTCAACTCGAATACTGCTCACACGGAACTCAGAACTTCTTCATAAATAACTCCCAGAGAGAAAAAAAACACCAGCAAGCTAACAAACAAACAACTATTTCTCTCAGAGTTAACAAAACGTACCAGCAATCAACAACTCGCAGCTGTTTTAACCTCTCCTCCTGATGGGCTGCAGGTGTGGTTTAAGGCTGATTTATGGTTCCGCGTTACACCAACGCAGGCCATACGCCGTGGGTTACGCGAACTACTGCGTACCCTACGGCGAAAGCCCTGCGTCGATTTAACGCGGAACCATAAATCCGCTCTCACAGCGCGACTGACTGTGAGCCCGGCTCCTGCTCCTCGCCGGGCGCAGCTCCTCGCCGACTCCGCGCTCATATATATTTAATAAATGTATAAAGCCCATATATTAATAAAGCCTCACTTGGCCGAGCTCTAACGCTGAGACCATGGTAGATTTAAGTTACACGCGGACACGCCGCACTGTTGACTTTTCCCTTCCGGCTCTGCTCACTGGCTAAACAGTCCCCACACAAACAGTGTCCAGCGGCGCTACGTTCCGCCGCGCCGCGTTCCCAACGCTTTTTTCTGTTGTCGGGATGTCTCGCGGACGCGGTGTTGGTGAATTCTTTAGAAAACAACAGCTAAACGGGTTAAAATGCGTTGTAACGCGCGTTACTTAGATTGTAACGAGTAAAATATTACCGAAAATTTATTAGTAATGCGTTATATTACTGCGTTACAGCAAATAGTAATACATTACTGTAATTGCGTTACTTTTGTAACGCGTTACCCCCAACACTGCTTAAATGCAAGATAGAAATTGGTTCCCTAACTCGTTGTTTTTGGTCATGTTGTAAACTTCAAGTGTATTGGTCTAATGTGCTATCTGAAATAGAAAAGATATTGGACTTAAAACTGGAGATAAGAGATAAGATAATCCTTTATTTTCAAACTGGACATGGACCCCGTATCTCTTGTATTGGGCGTCCCAAGACAACACTTAACATCAAAACATAATCGGAGGCTTATTGTATTTTTACTTATGCAGCGAAGAAGAATATTTTATTGCAGTGGATCAATTAAAAAGTACCAACTGTTAAAGGCTGGAAAAGAGTGGTGTTGGATCTGGTACCATTAGAGAACCTTACATGGATATTACATTCAAAAACAGACCAATTCTATAAAGATTGGGAGCCGTACTTGAACTATGTAGTCTGATGTCTCTAATATCATGTTGCAGGGATTTTCTTGACTGGTCATACTGTACATTTTTACTGTAACACAGGGTTTTAATATGGATCTGAGCTGGTGTTTAGTTTTGTTTTTTCTTTTTTCTTTGTTCTGTTGGTTTGTTTGCCTGTTTTGTTTGTTATTTCTGGGGGGTGACGACATCCACTGCCAATCTAGGAAGCAGGAACACACGGAGACACACGTCAAGCACTGGAAATCTGCCCTCACCCTCCAGGCCAACGACCCCCACCCGGCAGGGGGCCAGCCTGCCCGGAGAGACAGAGCCGCCCCGGCCGCCGACGCAGGCAGGTGCACCCGCCCCCACGAAAGTTTCACACGTTTTCACCTTCAGCTTTGGTCCAGATGTTGACTGACACGACGACGACTGAGAGAGCTGCCAGACCCGCAGGAATGTAGACGAACCTCCACCAGTGAACTAATCATTAGACAGGAAAGTAGATGGGGTCAGCAGATAATCACACAACCCTGAATCTCAAAGACTAATGAGGTAGATTTGTGTCTTAATTATTCAATAAAAAAAAAATATATATTTTTTAAGATAAAATAAATAAGTAAATATATATCATTTAATCAAAAAAGAAGTTGCTTAAAAAAAGAAATATAAGAAAATATTTTCAACTTCAATAAAAAAAACTTTTTCAGTCAAAGAAAAAAAGTTTTCAAATTCATTTTTCCGAGTCTCAAATATTTTTTGGGATTCAAACACTTTTTTTCTTTGATTGAAAAAAACGTTTTTGATTGAAGAGAATTTTTTTTTTATATATATATATTTTGATTGAAGCAATCTTTTTTTTTGATTGAATAATAATAAAATAAACCCGATGCTCCAAAGGACTCCTCTTTGATTTGTCCACAATCATATCCAATCAATAATTGTATTTCTACAGTCAGAGGAACATCAACCAAAACCAGTATTGAAGGATATTAATTAAACATTCAAAAGGATTTCAAATTCAGCTGTTTGAGAAATTAAAAGTATTCAGAAACTGCAAAACTAACAAAAACTAATAATAAAACATGTTTTCTGAGTCCCAAACACTATAAAATAAAATACAAAAATAAAATTAAAATAAAACATTAATAAATAATAAAATGAAATAATAATAATGATAATATAAATAAAATACTATAAACACTAAACCATTCAAGACCTTTTAACCTTTAAAGATACTAATGATTATAAAAATTGTAAAAATTAAAGCATTAATGTACCTGTAGCCGTTTCTGTGGAGGATGTTGGAGTGGCTTTTGCTGATCCCCTTGGGTGGGTGGGCCTAGTAGTCGGATTTACTGATGTGGTAAAAATGAGACACAAGAAGATGGGTAACGTTTGAAGTTCAACATCCGCAGGAACAAATGGATAACTTTTCAAATCAAATCACTCCGGAAAACGATTTTGGTTGGTTTAATTCACCGTACAAATTGTTACAGGTTACTTTTGTAATACTGTATTCAACCCGGTCTCTGTACGTTTTGACCGTATAGAAACGTAATTCTTGCCATTGTAAGAATGAGATTTGAACCTGCTGTACTCTACTGCCCTAACTTTTTAACAACTTGTGCTTATTAACATTATTTTACCTCTTTTCTCATCATTTTATTTCATTTTATTTGTTATTTACTGTTTAATTGTGTCTTGCCTCTTTTAATGTTGATGTAAAGCACTTTGAATTACCTTGTGTTGAATTGTGCTATACAAATAAACTTGCCTGGCCATTAACAGTAAATGTAAAATAAAATAAATTAGAAAAGGGACAATAATATTAAATGTGTCCCAACAGGAAATGTCTTAAACGCGTAGTAAGCTGGTTCTTGAGAGCCGTTTCTGTGGATCTGCATCTAAGTTCCTCATTGAAACCACAATTACTGGAAAATTTTAGGGGTTTTTCAATGAGACAGTTTAAGTTGAAAACATGATGTAAATACTCACCGCTAATAACAGACAGCCTAACATAAGAGTCTGTGACTTGTTGTCCTGATCTGAACTGTCTGCAGATGTAACGACCTCCATCTTCAACTGTGACTTTCTCTAAAACCAGGGAACAGTTCTCCGTAACTCTCAGTCTGTCTGATTTATCTCCAGTGTCTTTGATAATCCTCCCGTGTTCAAACAGTGTCACTGATTTCTTTGAATCATCGTAGAGCCAGGTGGTACTTTTGCAGTTATCACCAAAGTCTTTAACATCCTTACAAGGTAAAGTGACGTCATATCCAACTCTGACTTTGATGGGGGATGTTTGAGTTTCTGCTGCTGAGAAAACTAGAGAAAAACAAACACAAACTCTTATCATCTTCATTTTGGATCCATTTTTTTTAAATATATTTCAACCAGCATTTAAATTACAGCCCTGAGGCCTCATTTATAAAAGAGTGCGCAGGATCCATACTAAAAGTGCACGTACACCCAAAAGCCGAAAATGGCGGGCGCAAAGAAAAATCCAGATTTATAAAACCCTGTGCACGCACACTTGCACGCAACGTTCGCTTTATAAATCACAGTCTAGCTGAAAGGTTGCGCATGTGAATTCGGCTCATATCCCGCCCTCTACACGCCCACTTTTTACCATATATGGGCAATGCAAAGTAGTATTTGCATATGAAGGAGCCTGCTGAGCATGTCAGCGGCTTCCTGCAGCCTGTTAGGCGTCAGGATGAATGAGACGCATGATAAGACGTGTCGAGCCACCGTGCCGCTACATTTCACGGAGACTGGGAAGTGGGAACAAGATGTTGTGGATGAGGTGGAGGACAGGAAAACCACATTATTTGGTGGTCACAGTAAAAGTAGAAAAAGTATATAAATAGTATAAAATAAAGCGAGTGAGTGGCAGCACGCCCTTGCTGCCCGTGAGTGTCACGGCGCACTGGGAACAGGGGGGACATGTCCCCCCCACTTTTCAAACTCATGTTTTTGTCCCCCCCACTTTTTTCAGTTTAAGAACTAATGGTAGGCTCAGCCTGTAATTACAAATCATCAAGACACTCTGTGCGAAGACGGGACGGGATCCCCACTCCCCCTCCTCCCCTCGCCCCTCAGTGCTGCTCAAGGCTGATTTATGGTTCATCACACCAACGCAGAGCCTACGGCATAGGTGCGCGTCGCCGCGTAACCTACGGCGTAGGTGCGCGTTGTTTTAACGCAGAACCATAATTAGGCTTAACTAGTGTGTGCGTGTGTGACAGGCGTGCATGGGACAATTGTGAAATACGGAATAAACGTTCCGTATTGGTTCAATACCGAACGCAACTTTTAATTCCCAATTACGTAACAATTCCGTATTTCAAGGGACGGGTGGCGAGCCCATTCACCGCGGCTGCAGCTCCAGCAGCAGCAGAGTCCTGACTGACTCTGAGCTTCAAACACAGAGGGACACGATCAGCGCTATTATACTATAAGTCTGATATATGTTGTGATATGTGATGACTTTATTAAGAGTATGACATGAATCTGGCTTCATTTCACCACCTCACCGCCTGCGTCGCCAGTTCCCCATGTCTTAAGCATGTTCCTACGGGAGGGTCAGGGTTGGCGTAGAGATACGCAGATTTTTCGGTTAGTTTTTTCTTTTTAAATCCCAACCTTTGCGTAGAAGGTGGCTTGTGCATCTTTCAGCCCTGTTTTGTGCACAAGCAAGCTTTATAAATGAGGCCCCTGATCAGTTTTACTCAAACACAAAACATCTTGTGACATTTGATGGAAAATGACACGTGAGGAGCTGAAACTGGGTCGAAATGACTGATAAAATGTAACATTTTACTACTTTTACTCAAAGCTATGAAAACACGATGAATTAATGGACAGAAAAGTGTCAAAACTAGCATCGGCATCAGTGGTTCATCTTAAAAAGTGTAATGAATATGTTTCCTTACCTGTGAATTGAAGCGTTCCCACCAGGACCAGAGACAGTTTAAGTGACTGGGATTCAAACATGGTTCTCCTCGGTTGTTTCACTGGTTTCTGCTCCAGAGCCTCAGAGGACGTAGATGTTACTCTACTTCCCGTCATGGACTGTGACATCCCAGGGTGGACACTTCCATTTATAGAAAGGACAAAGTTCATGTCTGAGCCTTTTTCTGACCTAGTCAGCTCTGCAACCTACAGTGACGAATGATCCTAAGAAAAGAAAAAAATGAATGGTGAAAAAGAGGAAATGAGCCGCCTGTGTGAAGAAACTCTTTTTTTCTGTTTTCTGTCTTCAATGTTGGATATGCATACGTACATATATATATATATATATATATATATATATATATATATATATATATATATATATATATATATATATATATATATATATAGGAGACCCATACCCAGAACATGACCCCCGAGCAATTATTACATAAACAATGGCAGGTAAAAACTCCCCTAGTGGGAGAAAAACCTTAAGCCAAACAGTGGCAAGAAAAAACTCCCCTTTAGGAGGGAAGAAACCTTGAGCAGGACCAGGCTCATAAGGGGGGACCCTCCTGCCGAAGGCCAGACTGGTGGGTCGGGGACGTCAGCAGCAGCACAGCAGGCAGGTGGAAGCAGCAGCGGGATGACCAGGGGTGGGGACCGCAGGCCAGCATGCAGCTCCCGAAGCTCCGGCCCAATCATCAAGTCCCAGGTTGGGGTGCAGGGTCGGGGAAAGGTTGAAAAGGGGCAGGGCCAGGGAGAGGAGTCTTGACGGACGAACCTTCTCCCCCGCCCAAAAGGGGCCGTTACCCTGCCCCTCTCACTCCCACACTGCAGGATCCGATGTTTTGCATTCAGAGATGCTCTTCGTCACCGACAGAGGATGCTGCACCAAGAAAAAAGAGAAGAGAAAGGGGGGGGGGGGGGGTCGGGGGGGGGGGGGGGGGGGGGGGCGCAGCACAAGAAACTACAGGAGCGACTCTAACACACTAGAGTTTACACTACCTAGAGATTTACCAACACCAGCTAGAGGTTTACTAAACACTAACTATAGGCTTTACTAAACAGAAAGGTTTTAAGTTTAGTTTTAAAGGTGGAGGTGGTGTCAGCCTCCTTAACCCAGATTGGAAGTTGGTTCCATAGTAATGGTGCCTGATAGCAGAACGCCCGCCCTCCAAATCTACATTTGGATACTCTAGGAACTACCAGTAAACCTGCACCCTGAGAACGGAGAGCTCTGCCAGGAACATAAGGCACTATCAGGCCTTGCAAATAATGCGGAGCTAAGCCGTTTTGGGCTTTATACGCAAGTAATACAATTTTAAATTGGATTCTGAATTTTACGGGTAATGGAGCGACGCTAACACTGGAGAGATATATATACAGTACAGACCAAACGTTTGGACCTTCTCATTCAAACAAACGGGGAAATGTGTCCAAACATTTGGTCTGTACCGTATTTATATATATATGCACATATATATATATATATATACACACACATATATATGTAAATGTACATAATATATATATATACATATATATATATATATATATATATACACACATATACATATGTAAATGTTTTCTGGGAAACTTAAAATGTAAGCCATAATCAGCAATATTAAAATGATAAAAGGCTTGCAATATTTCAGTTGATTTGTAATGAATCCAGAATGTATTATTATTTTTTATTTTTTTTTAAAATTGCATTACAGAAAAGAACTTTATCACAATATTCTAATATCTGACACAGTCCTGTACATTACACAGGCATTGTGGAAAATGTTACACTCAGTAAGTTTCAGAAGCTTATATCCATAAAAAAAAAAGAGGATCAGAAGGAGCATTAAATTTGCTCCATGATATAACTCGGATTTCCTTTTGAAATTCTTTATTCGGTCACATCACACTACAAGCATTATCAAGACAAGCATTATCGACAAAAAAGTGACTGAAAAGGCAACAGGCAGAAGCATAGTGCTTATATTAATGCCTGTCCTACAAACCAAAATAAGCTATCTAGAATTCTTTCAATATAAAAAAAACAAACGTTACACTAAAAAAGAAACAACAAAACAACAACCACTGACAACTAAATTAAACCAAACCAGAAAAAGAAATGGTAAAAAAGAAACCAATAAGGTTACCAGTATTTAAATGTATTGTAATAAATACATTTTCAAATAGCAAAAAATAAAATAATAAAGCTACCCAACACTGATACAATAAAAAAAGCAAACAAACAATAGCAAAACTAAACCAGAAAAGGAGGACCAATAAGGTTTACATATATAGTAGTAAAGACATTTTTTTTAAATAAATATCAGAGAAGAACAGCAACAAACAAAAACAAGTAAACATTAACTTGTAGCTTTGAAAAATTGCTCTACAAACCTTTTTTTGTAAACCGAAAATGAGCTGCACATTCATAAATCTAGGTTAGGGTCATTCCATAGTTTAACTCCCACAACAGATAAATAGTTTACAAACATCACGCAAATTATATTTTGACTCATGTATTGGGAAAAAACGTTGTACACTGTCAGGAAGTGTTTTATTGGTGATTTTAAATATAAATTGAGCTGATTTAAGGTCCACTAAATCTCTGAATTTAAGCACATGGTCAGGATTCTGTCCTCGCATCAATGCAACATTTAATGAAAAATGACTTTAAAAGGAAATAAATGTAGCGATGTAATTTAAGATTATTGAAACAATGACACGGTCAAATAAAAACTAAAGTCGGTCCAACAAAACATTTCTCTTTTTCCTTTTATTGAATAGGGAATTTAAACGCAATGAATGAAGGAAGCATTCAATAAAGTAATGTATTTTAAGTCATATAAATAACAAGCCGTATCTAATAGTTAAGTAGCAGATAAAATGTGGGGAAAAAATGGATTGATAACCCTTAAATATGAACATAATTTCTTAAAACCTAAACTGACTTTGACCACCAGACTTATATTCCTCTCTGCTCATATCGAGCTACAATATTGTCTTTTTCTTTTCCGGTGCCAAGATCAACTTCTATCATCAACATGTGATTTAAACGTTGAGAACAGGAAGTGCATCACGAATGATCAATAACTGCTCTTGGTGAACAATCACACCTGATATAACTATATTGTCTTTCTTCCTTGTGGAGTTATTAGGAGACACAGCTGTAGGGGCCGTTGGGAGTGTCGTCGGCCTCGGCCTTCATCTCCGTCCTCACGTTGGAATAAATCACCACGTCCTCTTCTTCTTTCACCTGCATCAAACAAACCAGACGATCCACGTGATTCTTCAGCAGAAACACATTTTACACCCACATGCTGTCGTTTACTGTTGACTAACGTCCCAAATATGTTGTTCTGATAAATGAGAGAAAAGCGAAGTGAAGTGAAGTGAGTCCTATATGTTCTTATTTCTAAAAAAGTACAATTTCCGCCTAAACTAACCTTTTTAGTTTGATGATGATTTTTAGTATGATTACAGTGCTATATTTCACTATTTTCTCAGGTAAATCATTTTCTGACTGTTTTGTGATGGTGGGCAGCCACCTGGTTCAAACCTCAGCAAGTTTGATGCAGAAAAGAGTGAGCGTTCTCAAGTTATGGGCTTTTTTCCCCTCACTTTCCCCCTATTCGAACTGGGCCAATTTGGCCCTTTTCAGGGTTTGGAGTAGTTCTTTGAAGAAGAGGCAAAAAAACGAATTTCCCCCCAAAAAACAAAAACCACAACATCCAATTTCACTAATAGGAGACCCTAGATTCTACCTCGGATATCTCGAAGACTTGTTCCTAGACTATATGTACTTAACATTCTTCTGTTGTGCGTCTCTCTTACCAGGGTTTTATTTTACCCCTTCCTTCTTATTTATTTACGTATTATTCATTTCCTCTCCACTGCCACCTGAGGATGGGAAACTGCACCAAACTGAAGAGTCAATGCAATCTGTTGGGTTTCTTATAGGCTGTTTCTATGCACTATGAGGATTTTCAATCTTCCATAAATGACAATGAACTGAAAGGAAGTGGAATTAATTGGACCGAACGGGATTGGACTTTTTTCTCGAAATTGTACTTCAATATTAATCTCGACATTTCAACTTTTTTCTCGACATTTCCCCTTTTTTCTCAACATTTCAACTTTATTCACGAAATTTTGACTTTTTTCTCAAAATTTTGACTTTTTTCTCAAAATTGTACTTCAACATTAATCTCGACATTTCAACTTTTTTCTCGACATTTCAACTTTTTTCTCGACATTTCCCCTTTTTTCTCGAAATTTCGCCTTTTTTCTCAACATTTCAACTTTATTCACGAAATTTTGACTTTTTTCTCAAAATTGTACTTCAACATTAATCTCGACATTTCAACTTTTTTCTCGAAATTTCACCTTTTTTCTCGAAATTTCAACTTTATTCACGAAATTTTGACTTTTTTCATAAAATTTTGACTTTTTTCTCGAAATTGTACTTCAACATTAATCTCAACATTTCAACTTTATTCACGAAATATTTACTTTTTTCTCAAAATTTTGACTTTTTTCTCAAAATTGTACTTCAACATTAATCTCAACATTTCAACTTTATTCACGAAATTTTGACTTTTTTCATAAAATTTTGACTTTTTTCTCAAAATTGTACTTCAACATTAATCTCGACATTTCAACTTTTTTCTCACCATTTCAACTTTATTCACGAAATTTTGACTTTTTTCCTAAAATTTTGTCTTTATTCTCGAAATTGTACATCAACATTAACCTCGACATTTCGACTTTTTTGATTTTGAATCGTCTATAAATGACAATGAATTGAACCCGAACTGTATTGCATTCATTAGACTGAATAAAACTTTGCAAACAATCATGATCGTTGAAACGTTTACGTTCCCGTCACACGACGTCAGCCACCTTGATGAAACAGAACCACACCTGAGGGAGTCGCTCACCTTCATCTCAAGGACATTCTGGGCATTTGAATGGTCAACAGTGGTGTAGGTCACATTTTTATCTGGATCGTCCTACAGACAAATAAAAATGAGCACAAAGTTACCGAAGAAATATGTCTTAAAGTCTGTGTTACCTGCACTTCTGTTTCAAATCAGTAACAGTTAAGATAAACTGATAGAGCATCAAGTTGTTCTTTGTTTCTCCACAAGAGGGCGCCCTGGGCTCAAATATTCACTACAGTTGGCTTTTCCTCATGGACTTGACCTAAAACCTTTATATTTAGGTGATCAAAGTGGAAAACCCGCCAGACCATGAAACTGGTGTCAAGATTAAAGTAAAATAAATCCAAACTTGATTTTATGCATTATATATTTAAGGTTTACATTAGCTTGATTAGGTAGAGTGATATATTTTTACATATTAAAAAATAAATAAATACACATACTCACATTGAGGTTTATCATAAATACATCTGAAACAAAAAGGTGAAATTAATTAATAATTAGTTGACAATATCATTACATATTTACAAACTAATCTATCAGGAGATATAAACCATTATAATAATCTAAAAATCTCTAAAAATCTAAAATGAATCAGCAGGATGATACAGTATGAACTGTATTGAGTAAATATTTAAATGTTTCATTCAAAAATTATTACTTGAAACAAGTAATGAACATATTAAGTCAAAGATTATTCTGTTAAAAAGGTTAAATACATGAGGTTTAATGCCAAAGTGTCCTCAGTGTCAGGGATGCGGTGGATAGGACCCACATGCAGGAGAGCAGGAGGCAGGATAAATAAAGCTAATTTATGAAGTAAAAACAAACCAAAAGCGCTGCAGAGCAGGGTTGACAAAAAAACACAAGCACCAATATCCAAAAACCTGACAGGACACAAGGAGGGTGGAAACAATCGGACCAGCAGGGAGCAAAGGAAAGACAAGACCAGATATACACAGAAGGGTTGACGAGACACAGGTGCAGACAATCAGGGCCGATGGGAACCAGGGAAATCAAGACAGAAGTGAAACACAAAGACACAGGTTTCAAAATAAAACAGGAACCAAACCGTGAGACTCAGTCCTCGAGAGCCTTGGTCCTGCATGTTTTAGATGTTCCCTGCATCAACACACAGATGGCACAGTCATTTGTATCAGTGTGTGTTGATACAAGGAAACATCTAAAACATGCAGGACAGTGGCTCCTGGGGACCAGGATTGGACATCCCTGATTTAAAACATGCAGGACAGCCTGTATACCCTTGTTTTAGCTGTTCTAACCCAGGTTTTATCGTCTTATGGTTTTAAGTTGTTCTTATGTTTGTTTTAGCAGATCTTGCTTTCTAGACCTACTTTTAGGATTTTATGTTATACTTTTAAACTCTTTTAATGTGTATTTTATGTTACGGGGTGAGGTTTTGGACCCAAATGCAGAACACGGAGCACACAGTGGTAGTTTGTCTGGTTTGCTTTATTACCCTCAACAGGGACAGGGAAGAGCAGGCAGGAATGCAAGACAAGGATCAGGCAGCAATCGGAGTCAAACTCTGAAGACAAGGTCAGGCAACGGAGAGCAGGAGACAAGGCAGGATCCAGGAACAGGCAGGGTCGGCAACAGAGTGCGAAATACGGGGGGGTTCGGGGGGGACGGAATGTTGTCAAAAAAATAAATAAATTAGGCTATATAATATAATATGATAATTTGATTGTCACTAATGGTCAATTAAATATGTTTAAGAGATCGCCATATCAAGTATTCACAATTCAAAACTTTTATTGGTTTAACACAAGTCCTGCACCTTTATATATGCAAATTAGCCATGTGCGCCAGCACAGTGCAACGACCGGCTAGTTGAGATGCCACAATAACATGGCTAAGCGGAAGCTAACTCAGAGTGTGTCACTTGCACACTTTGGGTTCACATAAAAAAAGGTGTCAGTGTCAGCCAGAGATGAGGAGAGAGACGTTCCTCTCTCACCCTCTGGTGAAGGAAGGTAAGTCGAGGCCGAGCACTCCGGGGCAGATGCTACTGCGCCCCCGCTGCTAGCAGTGACTTGCTTTAACTTAAGGTAAGAGGCCAGCCTGCTTAATATGGCCTGAACCCACCTGAGAGATAATGTTTTTTTTAAATTATTGTTATTATTATTTTGCGTTATGGCCTGTTATGAGTGTGATTTGTGAATGTGTAAGCTGCGTGAACCCACCATCATGTGCCATCATGAGCCATCATGTTTTAGTTTTTTTAAATTTTGCGTGATCACCTGTTATGAGTGGGATTTGTGAATGTGTTCACACAACTGTGTTAAAACATAATTTCCTGGATGGTTACATTATGTTAAATAATCAGTCATCATTGTGCAGGCTGAGGATCTGTTTAAGTGCACTGATTGCACGTCTCCGATAGTGGCATTTGTTGTTATTACTGTTATTTGAATGCACAATTCATTTTCATTGTATTTTTTTTTATTTATCTAAAAAAATACATTAGCCTATTTCATTTGTTTATTCGTTTCTGCAATGCACTGGTCATGCGCCAGTGTCTTATACCTGGCATTTATTCATTAAGTGCACTGTGCACCAGTGTGGTGCCAATTAATGTCTTTTATTTATTTTAATTATCAGATTTAATTTGTAAATAACATTCTGCATCGTAATGCACAATTTTGCCTCCTGTTTGTAAAACAACGCACATCTAAAATGGTTAAAAGTGTGCGTGTATTTGTCATAGGCTATAGTAGGCTGATTGTAATGGTTTATTGTATAGGGCCACACTGTTAAAAAAAAAAAAAAACTCGAGTTAGGGACCCCCCCGAATATGGATGGGTATTTCGCACACTGGTTGGCAACGATAAGTCGAGACAGCGAATGCTGGAAGGTCTTACATCTACAGACAGAGTGACGATCTGGCAGTGAGAGTGCAGGAGAGTGGAGCTTTTATGCGGTCCTGATTGCTGAGGGGCTGCAGCTGGGAGAGCATGTGAAAGGAGTGAGTGACGAGGTGGGCGTGGCTGGCAGATGTAGTGAGCAGGAGAGAGGGGAGTGGAAAACCACTGAAGGCTGGAGGACCAACCATGACATTTTAACTTCATAGCCTATCTTCTCCTGCTTTCTTGTAGCTTTTATCTCCAGTGTTTCCTCATGGGGAGCCTCCATGCTGGGAGTGACTCTGGCCTGCAGGGGGTCGTCCTGGGGGTCGTTCTGGCCTGGATGGTTGTGGAGTTCTCTCTGCACCACGGCTTTACCGCTGTGGTGTGGACTCCTCTTAAAGGTGACCTATTATGGCATTTAATGTATATTTTAAACAGGCCTTGAATGTCTTAAAAACAATCTAAAGCTTGTTTTTTCTACATAAATCATAAATCCAGCCTGTGGGCCATGTCTATAGTTTTACCGCTTCTAACCTCTTTTTCTGCGCCTCATTTTTAGGGAAGGGGGGGGTATGATAATGAGCCTCTGTGCTTATTGGCTCCCTGAATGACGTGTAGGAGGGGAGGAGGATAAACCTGCTCCGCCAGAGCAGCCCAAATTATCACAACACTGAATTTTCACAAATGGAAACTTTATTGTTAAAAAAATAAAATATGAGTTGTATATTAATAACATTTATGCACTATTTAAGCCGGATCTACCCGGCGGATGCTGAACGCTGGCCCCGGAGCCACGCCGGGGCGCCCGGGAGCAGCGCTGCTGGTGCAGCGCGCATCACCGCAGATTTAACGGGGGAATCTGACCGGTTCCGACCGGCCGGGACCGCAGGAACCGGCCTGGACTGGTAGCAGGGACTCCCGGGGACCGACCAGCGGAATTTCAGCCGGATCTGCCCGGCCGATGCTGTGCGGCGGGCGCCGCAACTCCACGGCGGGCGCACAGATCGGCTCCGGGGCGCATCGCCCGTTACCGGGGATCAAACCGACAGATTTGCCTGAAAATCTCGGAGGGTGAAGCTGGTCCAGCCTGGGACAGACCCCCGAGGACCCAGCTCCCAAACCACCCGGGAACCTGGATGATTTAACCCGGATCCGCTCCGCCGCGGCGCCGCGTCCGACTGGCTGAAGGAAGCCCCGCTCCAGCAGCGGAGAGAGCTGGTTGTGGGCGTGGTTTCAGCAGCGGAGGCTGAACCTTTGGAAATCTGCTCCTGTCGTTACGTAACGACGGGAGCAGATTCTAATCGGCTCAAAAAAAACCACGTGACACTGGGGGACTCTGTCAGGCGGGGGTCAGAGACCTTGCAGAAATTCATGGTATTTTGTCTCCCCTGTGCTGGCAGGGTGAGGGGAGACCACTTTATATATGTTAAAACAAGAAAAAACGTGTTTTTCATAATAGGTCCCCTTTAAGCATTATTAAGTGTTGTGTTTTATGTAAAGCGCTTTGAGTTGCATTTTTTATTCTGTATGAAAAGCGCTATACAAATAAAGGTTGATTTGATTTGATTTCAAAAATAAAATGAATTAAAGCTGCAAGCAGCGATGAACGGGCCCTCGCACTCACGGCCACCGCCCCCCATAAGCATATCAGAAAAGACACCACCCACGACTTTCTATGTCAAACCATTCAAAAGTTATAGCAGAAAAAAGGGACAACCAATCAGAAGAAGGGGCGGGGCTAATTCAGGCCAATGAAGGTCAAGGACTCCATACATAATCTGATGACACCACCCACGACTCTCTATGTCAAACCATTCCAAAGTTATAGCAGAAAATCGGGACAACCAATCAGAAGAAGGGGCGGGGCTAATTAAGGCCAACGAAGCTTAAGGACTCATTACAGATTCCCATGACACCACCCACGACTTCCTATGTCAAACCATTCAAAAGTTATAGCAGAAAAAAGGGACAACCAATCAGAAGAAAGGGTGGGGCTAATTCAGGCCAATGAAGGTCAAGGACTCCATAAAGAATCTGATGACCCCACCCACGACTCCATATGTTAAACCATTCCAAAGTTATAGCAGAAAATCGGGACAACCAATCAGAAGAAGGGGCTGGGCTAATTAAGGCCAACGAAGCTTAAGAACTCAGTACAAAGTCCCATGACACCACCCACGACTTCCTATGTCAAACCATTAAAAAGTTATAGCAGAAAAAAGGGACAACCAATCAGAAGAAGAGGCGGGGCTAATTCTGGCCAATGAAGGTCAAGGACTCCATAAAGAATCTGATGACACCACCCACGACTCTCTATGTCAAACCATTCCAATGTTATAGCAGGAAATCGGGACAACCAATCAGAAGAAGGGGCGGGGCTAATTAAGGCCAACGAAGCTTAAGGACTCATTACAGAGTCCCATGACACCACCCACGACTTCCTATGTCAAACCATTTAAAAGTTTTGGCAGATAAAAGTATTCTAGGGGGCGCTGTTGAGCCGTTAGGCCACGCCCATTAATGCAAACCATGAAATATCAAATTTATCGCCAAGTCTGGCTTGCATGCAAAATTTGGTGACTTTTGGAGAACTATCAAATATGGACCAATCACATGAAGGGGGGGCGCGCCTTTTGGCGTCTAGCGTCGCCACGGTAATACTTTTGAAAGAGAAAAGTAATGCGTGGTGTGGCAGGATGTAGACGCACATTTTGATGTATAACACACCTGGGTGCACGTTACGGTTCGGGCTGAATTAACTGCCGAAGGAATGGCATAAATTTCGCCAAAATGACACAATTAATTCAAAATGGCCGACTTCCTGTTCGGTTTCGGCCATGGCGCCAAGAGACTTTTCTTTTAGTTGTGACATGATACAGGTGTGTAGCGATTTTCGTGCATGTACGTCAAACCGTATTGTGGGGCTTGAGGCACAAAGTTTTCCGGGGGGCGCTGTTGAGCCATTTTGCCACGCCCATTAATGCAAACCATGAAAGATCAAATTTATCGCCAGGCCTGGCTTGCATGCCAAATTTGGTGCCTTTTGGGGAACTATCAAATATGGACCAATCAGATGAAGGGGGGGTCCGCTTGTTGGCGTCTAGCGTCGCCACGGTAACACTTTTGAAAGAGAAAAGTAATGCGTGTAGTCGCAGGATGGAGACGCACATTTTGATGTATAACACATCTGGGTTCACAATACGGTTCGGGCTGAATTAACTCTCGAAGGAATGGCATATATTGCTCCAAAATTACGCAATTAATTCAGAATGTTCAAAATGGCTGACTTCCTGTTCAGTTTCGGCCATGGCGCCAAGAGACTTTTCTTTTAGTTGCGACATGATACAGGAGTGTACCTATTTTCGTTCATGTACGTCAAACCGTATTATGGGGCTTGAGGCGCAAAGTTTTTTCTGTCTGAACCAACCAGATGAAGGGTGGCCGCGCTTTTTGGCGTCTAGCATCGCCACGGTAACGCTTTTGAAAGAGAAAAGTAATGCGTGTAGTCGGAGGATGGAGACGCACATTTTGATGTATAACACACTTGGGTGCACGTTACGGTTCGGGCTGAATTAACTTTCGAAGGAATGGCATAAATTTCGCCAAAATGACACAACTAATTCAAAATGGCCGACTTCCTGTTCGGTTTCGGGCATGACGCCAAGAGACTTTTCTTTCGGTTGCGCCATGATACAGGTGTGTACCGATTTTCGTGCGTGTACGACATACCGCATTCTGGGGCTTGAGGCACAAAGTTTTCAAGGGGGCGCTGTTGAGCCATTTTGCCACGCCCATTAATGCAAACCATTAAATATCAAATTTTTCGCCAGGCCTGACTTGCATGCAAAATTTGGTGACTTTTTGGGCACGTTTAGGGGGGCAAAAAGGCCTTCCTTTTCTCAGAAGAAAAAGAAAGAAAAAATTCCTACAGATACAATAGGGCCTTCGCACTGAAGGTGCTCGGGCCCTAATAAAGGTAAGCTCTTGATTTATCATTGCCTTAAGGTTATATTAACAACAAACAAAAGTGCTGACATGTTAATGTGGCATTTTACATATAGTCAGTATGAGAGTTAACCACATGAGCAAGACATTATCTGGCATTATCATAAGACTATAACTTATTGCTCAAACTTAAAACTGCCTTCCCTATCTGTGACATATTCTTGGATATATCTGAAACATAATGTTGCTCTTATCCGTGGACAAAATCATCCATTGTTTAGAAACTTTATTAATCAGAACTTTCAAACACGAATTCATTACACCAATGAATTATATCTGAATTAACAATAATAATAATAAATACGAACAGAAAACACCCTCGGATTCTTGGCTACATTAAAGCTGCAAGGGTCCCTGGCATTTGATTTCAAAAGAAAAGAAAAGGGAAGTGATCTTGTTTCCCTGCGCTAGGAACAATTAAACATTCATCAGACCAGCAAATTAAATATAATGTGTAATCTTGATGATATTATTGATGAACTATTTCCTCCAATGTTTCCCTCACTTTACTTTTTTCTACCTGTATCTTTTAGTTTGCCAATCGCCCAATGATTTCTTAGTATTCATGCATTTTATATGCTATTAAACTGTTTAAATATACAATTTTTTAAGTGCAGTAGTTACTCTGAGCCCGCCGGTCACTGGTAGAGATATGTTGGACTTAATGATATGTTTTGGCAGCCAAGTCTCTATAATATTCTCTATAATATTACAAATTATTACAATGCTAACTACTTAACATTGTTCCTTGCTGATTGCTGCTGTCTCACATCCTCAGCATTGTTTTTAAATCGAAGCTAATATAGCATCAGACTTTAGTGGACGTTTCATAAATTCTTCCAACACTACATCAAAATATCTCGGCTCATGTTGACCCTCGATATGTCCACACTCTCAAACTAGACAGACCAAAATTATAGAGATGTACGTTCACCTCTTCCGCTCTTGTCCGTGGCGTTCCTCAAGGTTTCGTATCCAGCCCCCTCCTGTTGATGCTGCTCACTCACATCTGCTGACATAAACAGTAATTCATAGTTAAGTTTGCAGGTGAAATCATGTTCATCCATTTAATTTCAAATTTATATGACTTCATTTGTGGAAGAAATCCACAATTTTGATCAGTGTAAAAAAAAAAGTAGCTTATTTTAGATTTTATTTTTGATTTCATCTTTAACCAGTCAGGATCTTTTATTTATGGAAGAGTATTAGGGCCAGGCAGAAGAAAAAATAAAATAATATTTTAGAGGAGGAAGATTTTTTTTTCATTATGCACTTTGAGAAAAAAGTTGAAATGTCGAGAAAAAAGTCAAAATGTCGAGATTACTATTGAAGTACAATTTCGAGAAAAAAGTCGAAATGTTGAGAAAAAAGTCAACATTTTGTGAATAAAGTTGAAATGTTGAGAAAAAAGGCGAAAATTTCGACTTTATTCTTGAAATTGTATTTCAACATTAATCTCGACATTTTGACTTTTTTCTTCGACATTTCGACTTTTTTCTCAAAGTGCACAATAAAAAAAAATCTTCCCTTCTCAAATATTTTTTCTCCTGCCTGGCCCTAATACTCTTCCAGAACTATTGGTTTCACAAAACTTCACATAATTAAGTTAAGACTCACACTTCAGTGTAAATTTCATAAAACTTGTGACTGAAGGTTGGTGAATTCTGTTGGGTTTGTTTGGTTGTTTTACGACTCAGATTACATGTTTCCACTAGTACTGAGATAAATCTACTATTAGCATTTGATTGTAAATCACCTAATTCACATAATATAATAGTCAATATGTCGGTCCTTGCATAGAAACAAGAACCTCTTATTTTTCTGTTGTGTACACCTGCTTTAGCTTTTCTGTTGAATTTGATGAGAAAAGCAGTGATGATGGCCAGAATCATCATCACCGCCCCGACCGCAGATCCAATGATGATGTTGGTGTTGATCAGACTGGAATCTGGGAAGAAGGGATTCAAAATGACCACCTAAGAGCTGTCGCAAAATATCGATTACAAGTTATATATACTAAATCAGGGGTCGGCAACCCGCGGCTCCAGAGCCGCATACAGCTCTTTACCGCCGCCCTAGTGGCTCCCTGGAGCTTTTTCAAAAATGTTTGACCTTTTTTTTTCCTTTTTTCTCTTTTTTTCTTCTTTTTTCTTTTTTTTCCCCTTTTTTCCTCTTTTTTTCTTCCTTTTTCCTTTCCTTTTTAATCTCAACATTTCGACTTTTTTCTCGACATTTCGACTTTTTTCTCAAGATTGTACTTCAACATTAATCTTGACATTTCGACTTTTTTCTCGAAATTTCAACTTTTTTCTCGAATATGATATCATAATGAAAAACTAAATCTTCCCCCAGTTCTAACTAATATAGAAACATGCAGCATATGTTGCCTTCATTCTAAGGCTTATACAAGACTTTTCATTTTTTGCAGCCCCAGACATATTTGTTTTTTGTGTTTTTGGTCAAATATGGCTCTTTCAACATTTTGGGTTGCCGACCCCTGAACTAAATGATTCCACAGAGTTTTGGTTCTTTCATCTTCTCTCCTTTATTTCCTTGTCTTCATGATTTTGAGGTTGTCTTACCTGTAAAGTCCAGCGTGTATTCAGCATCTATCTTCACTCTGTCTCCTTCAACAACCTGGCAGGTGAATCTTCTCTTGGAGCCTCTCTGATGTTTCACCATCAGATCAGAAACACAGTTGTTCTGTCCTCCAGACACAAACCCATCACCTTCACCAAGCAGCACAGTTCCTGTCTCATCCACCCAGATGATGCTGTTCTCTTTACAGGGAATGTCAGTATTGTATTTAATCAGAGAACACTGTAATGATATGTTTCCACCGCTTCTTGGGTCAGCATCTGGTGGAAATGGAACGACTGGAAGAAAAAAACAAGTTATTTATCTTTTCTTAGCCTGAACAATGTCAAATTACCGATCCCATGTGAGAACCATTGATTTAGAAAAAAGCTTTTGTATTTAAGGTTTTAGTCTGACTGAGTAGCTGAGCAGCGGAAACGTTTCATATATAAGCATCATTCATTGTCAATGACACTTAATTTCCTTCCTGAAAACTCAAATTTCACACAATGTTCATGAGATGACTGAGAGTGAGAATGTCAAAATGCCATCAAAGTGAGATACTCACTTGTCAACATGTGTAAATACACAAGTATATCTTGGTAATTAACGTGTCCAAGCCGACCAGTGTAACGACCAGCATCCTCAGCAGTGATGTTGTTGATGATCAGAGAGCAGTTACTGCTCAAACTCATCCTGCCAGCTCCAAGTGACATCTCAATGACTCTTCCGCTGTC
The DNA here is from genome assembly GCF_033807715.1 of Cololabis saira. Lineage (NCBI taxonomy): Eukaryota > Metazoa > Chordata > Actinopteri > Beloniformes > Belonidae > Cololabis > Cololabis saira. Next base: position 36,361,572 of record NC_084604.1, on the reverse strand, counting down.
AACCACGTCTTCAGAATCAGCATTTACAACTTTGTCGTAAATCCATTGAACATCGGAGCATGCGGGGGAAGATGATTCAAACTTGAACGGCAAAATGACGTCATCTCCGACTCTGTGATAGAGGAAGGCTTTTTGGATGCCAATTCCTGCTGCAGAGAAAAACACACACCCAGAGAACATTTGTACACTTCAGAGATGAATCACAAACAAACCTCCACAATATAAAACCTTTAAGACCTTTAACCTGCAATCGGTTGTATTTATTTATTGTGGGCATGCCAAGTAGTGGCATGACCATATTGCAATCGTCCAGAATGGCCCAAATGGCAATGTTGCTAGCATTTTGCTAACAAGCTAAAGTCACAAAAGTCCCACTGCGCACCAGCGGGTGTACAGCATGACCCCGCACTGATGTGGAAAAAAAAAATCCCCAAAAAATAAAACACGCCCGAAAAAACGAGAAAAAACATGAAAATTAAGGCGATATAATAGTATACAGAAAAGGTTTCCCTTTTCTTATTCTTATTCCGTACGCTTTTTTCGTCCGTTAATGCGGCCCTAACCACAACGTGCACCTATGCATGGCATACATCGTTGGATGCGTCTCCATCGTGCCTCGATGGGTATTACTTTTCTCAGTCAAAAGTGTTACCGTGTCAATGCTAGATGCCAAAAAGTTAAAAAAAGGCGAAAATTCGGGAGCTTATTGCTCAGCCAAACTTTATAGTAGAGACATCGTTCAAATTTACAAAAACTCGGCCCGATTGGCTCTAAAGGACCGTACAACCTCATCATGCTAATTATTACGGTTTTTGCGATATTTAACATTCAATAAAAAAAAAAAATTCCATTTGACTTTGGACGCTTGTTGCTAGGCAACAGGTTATCGTAGAGACATCGTACAAATGTTCCCCGACTCGGCACGTTGAACGAGAGGGTCGCTTCCCTGCGCCTTCGGGTCGGGAAAAGGTCTCTCACTGTTGTTTGTGCCTACGGGCCAAACGGCAGTGCGGAGTACCCGGCCTTCTTGGAGTCCCTGGGAGGAGTACTTGATAGTGCTCCAACTGGGGACTCCATTGTTCTACTGGGGGACTTCAACGCTCACGTGGGCAATGACAGTGATACCTGGAGAGGCGTGATTGGGAGGAACGGCCTCCCCGATCTGAACCCGGGCGGTGTTTTGTTGTCGTTTGTCCATAACGAACACCATGTTCAAACATAAGGGTGTCCATCAGTGCACGTGGCACCAGGACACCCTAGGCCGGAGGTCAATGATCGACTTTGTTATTGTTTCTTCTGAGCTTTGGCCTTATATCTTGGACACTTGGGTGAAGAGAGGGAGCTGTTGACCTCGACTGGGGACATCGTCGGACGGTGGAAGGAATACTTCGAGGATCTCCTCAACCCGACTGACATGCCTTCCACTGAGGAAGCAGAGAGTGGGGACTCTGGGGCGTGCTCATCCATCAGCCAAGCCGAGGTCACTGAGGTAGTTCGTAAGCTCCTCAGTGGCAGGGCACCGGGGGTGGATGAGATTCGCCCTGAGTACCTCAAGTATCTGGATGTCGTACGGCTGTCTTGGTTGACACGCCTCTGCGACATTGCATGGAGGAAGGGGACAGTACCGCGGGAGTGGCAAACCGGGGTGGTGGTCCCTCTCTTCAAAAAGGGGGACCAGAGAGTGTGTTCCAACTATAGGGGGATCATCTTCTCAGCCTCCCCGGGAAAGTCTACGCCAGGGTACTGGAGAGGAGATTACGGCCGATAGTTGAACCTCGGATTCAGGAGGAACAATGCGGTTTTCGTCCCGGTCGTGGAACACTGGACCAGCTCTACACCCTCCACAGGGTGCTCGAGGGTTCATGGGAATTTGCCCAACCAGTCTACATGTGTTTTGTGGATCTGGAGAAGGCATTTGACCGTGTCCATCGTGCCATTCTGTGGGGGGTGCTCAGTGAGTATGGAGTCCGGGGCCCTCTATTAAGGGCTGTCCGGTCTCTGTATGATCGAAGCAGGAGTCTGGTTCTCATTGCCAGCAGTAGGTCAGACTTATTCCCGGTGCATGTTGGACTCCGGCAGGGCTGCCCTTTGTCACCGGTCCATGGACAGGATTTCTAGGCGCAGCCAGGGGCCGGAGGGGATCCGGTTTGGGAACCACAGGATTTCGTCTCTGCTTTTTGCAGATGACGTTGTCCTGTTGGCTTCATCGGACCGGGACCTTCAGCATGTGCTGGGGCGGTTTGCGGCCGAGTGCGACGCGGCAGGGATGAGAATCAGCACCTCCAACACCAAGGCCATGGTTCTCCACCGGGAAAGGGTGGCATGCCTTCTCCGGGTGGGTGGAGAAGTCCTGCCTCAGGTGGAGGAGTTCAAGTATCTCGGGGTCTTGTTCACGAGTGAGGGAACGATGGAGCGGGAGATTGACAGACGGATCGGTGCAGCGTCCGCAGTTATGCGGTTGATGAACCGGACCGTCGTGGTGAAGAAGGAGCTGAGTCGAAAGGCGAAGCTCTCGATTTACCGGTCAGTCTACGCACTGTTGGAACACACCCAGTGATCGTGGGGACTGTTATAAAGGTTTATGAACATTTTGTGACTGTATATTCAAACTTTGAAACCCTGGTCAACTCCCCCAGCCTGAAACCCGCTTTAATGTGCCTCCTAAAATGGCCGCCGTGCCATGAACTACAATCCCAGCATGCCTTGCTGGATGGGGCGGCGCCTGAGAGCGACACGCACCCAATCCCGAGCGAGGCACTGATGACGTCATAGCAGCGCGCGGAAATACAAAACTCCGTGCTGCACCGAGACTCTTCTCTTCTCTTCTCTTCAGCCAACGAGCCGGGACAGACGCGTTTGCTGTCCAGCAGCTTTTTAAGAGCTGTGGGGGGGGGGGGTTCAAGGAGCCGTCGAGGCCCGCACTGGCCGGGCGCAAGGTCCGATCCCAGAGCGCTGCGCTCTGGACTCTCTTCCTGTCTTAACTCCTTTCTTTTTTCTCCGAGCCCTGTCCTCCATTCAGGACGACCGCTCCGGGAGCCAAAACCCGCCAGGAGCTCCAGCCTTTGGACCGCGAGGCCCTCCAGCAGCCCGGCGACACAACACGGGACGAGCCGACGTTCCGAATGGAGGAACCGGCCCCGTGCGCAGCGAGGCGGCGTGTTGAGGACGCAGGACCAGAGAGAGCCGGCGTGAGGTTGCTCCAGCCACTGTTCACTTTTCCTTTGAAGTTAGGAGCAGGAGAGAGACTGGGCGGCCGCAGAAACTGAGGATCCCTGCCAGGGAACCCCCGGCAGGGCCGCGCCCGCAGGCGACGGAGCCTGCAGCTTCAGATCCGGACTCCCGAGGACGCGTGAGCTGCTTCTGGGCGATCAGTCATTTAAAACGGTGTAGACCTGAATTTATGATTAATGAAATTACTGTGTGCATATTACGGTTATTTGTTCATTTGGTGGCGCCGTTTCGCCAGTTGATCACGGTTTAAAACACTGGGATTAACATCCGGTCTAAATTTGCACGTGGCTTAAAGAGGGTTTCGCCATCTTTAAATACCACAGGAGCCCCGGCTTCTTTAAACACTGCAGCCACGTTTGTGTCAAGGTTGACATTCCCCCAGCCTCCAGTTTGCCTTCAGTTTCTGTCTTGCCCCGCCTGTGTCCCATCTGCCCTGATTGTGTCTGCACCTGTGTCTCGTCATGTCTCGTTATCCCCTCAGTATATCTTGTCTTGTCATTCCTTTGTGCTCTGTCGGTCCGTACTGTGTCTTCCTCCATGTCTCCTCGTACCTTTTTGATGATCCTGGTTTTTTGTTCATCCTGCTCTGCAGCGCCTTATTTTGCCTTTTTGGATTAAAACCCTTTTGTTTTGAGAACTCCTGCCTCCAGCCTCCCTCTGTCTCCTGCACTTGGGTCCTAAGAAAACCTAAACCATGACAGAACGGACCGACCAGGTGGACCCAGCGGGAGAGTACCTCACCATGTGGGACTTCCTCTGCCGTGAAGCGGCTAAAAACGTGCGTGAGTGTTGGGACCCCTTTTGGGGAACACGCCTGGCTCTGGGTGGGCCCAGGAGCCTGCAGATGCAACGGCGACGGCGTCAGCGCCAGCGCCAGCCCCAGCCTGTTCCGGCTCCAGCTCCTGCACCTGTCCCAATTCCTGTGGTGGTCTCGGATGCACCTCCCCACGTTCCTGTGGTGGTCCCGGACGCACCAGCCCCTCCTCCGGTGATGGTTTCGGACCCCCCTCAGCCGGCTCCGAGGACTCGTGTCCCCCCCCAGCCGGCTCCGAGGACTCGTGTCCCCCCCCAGCCGGCTCCGAGGACTCGTGTCCCCCCCCAGCCAGCTCCGAGGACCCGTGTCCCCCCCCAGCCCGCCCTGGATGTGGACTCTGGGGACATCTGGGATCTGTCCCTTGAGGGGGGGCCGGCGCCCCTCGAGGGGGGGCCAGTGCCCCTCGAGGGGGGGCCAGCGCCACGGACCCGGGTACCCCCGCAGCCGGCGCCCAGGACCCGGGTACCCCCGCAGCCGGCGCCTTGGACCCAGGCTCCCCCGCAGCCAGCGCCTCGGACCCGGGCACCCCCGCAGCCATGTCACGTTCCTGAGCCATGTCCCGTTCCTGAGTCATGTCCCGTTCCTGAGCCATGTCCCGTTCCTGAGCCGTGTCCCGTTCCTGAGCCGTGTCCCGTTCCTGAGGCGGCCCCGCAGCCCTCTGTTCCTGAGGCGGCCCCGCAGCCCTCTGTTCCTGAGGCGGCCCCGCAGCCCTCTGTTCCTGAGGCGGTCCCGCAGCCCTCTGTTCCTGAGGCGGTCCCGCAGCCCTCTGTTCCTGAGGCGGTCCCGCAGCCCTCTGTTCCTGAGACGGTCCCGCAGCCCTCTGTTCCTGAGGCGGTCCCGCAGCCCTCTGTTCCTGAGGCGGTCCCGCAGCCCCGTCAGGTTCCCGAGTCCCGTCAGGTTCCCGAGTCCCGTCAGGTTCCCGAGTCCCGCCAGGAATCCCTGTCACGCCCCCCGCCAAGACCGCCAAGCCCCACGCCGAGACCGCCAAGCCCCACGCCGAGACCGCCAAGCCCCACGCCAAGACCGCCAAGCCCCACGCCAAGACCGCCAAGCCCCACGCCAAGACCCACGCCGAGCCCCACGCCAAGACCGCCAAGCCCCACGCTGAGCCCCACGCCAAGACCGCCAAGCCCCACGCCGAGACCCGCGCCAAGCCCCACGCCGAGACCCACGTCAAGACCCAGGCCTAGGCCTCGTGGGCGGCCCCCGGAGCGTTCTCGCCGGTCTGGTCGGCCTCGTGGACGTCCCCCCGAGCGTTCTCGCCGGTCTGCCCGGCTTCGTGGGCGACCCCCGGAGCTGTCTCGCAGGTCTGCACAGTCCCCAGGATGGCCCCCGGAACGTTGGCCGTGTGTTGGCCTGGGCCCTCCTCCAGGCCCCCTCCGCCCGCCCTGGGTGGTAGGCCGAATGGAACATCTGGGATCTGTCCCTTGAGGGGGGGGTTCTGTCAAGGTTGACATTCCCCCAGCCTCCAGTTTGCCTTCAGTTTCTGTCTTGCCCCGCCTGTGTCCCATCTGCCCTGATTGTGTCTGCACCTGTGTCTCGTCATGTCTCGTTATCCCCTCAGTATATCTTGTCTTGTCATTCCTTTGTGCTCTGTCGGTCCGTACTGTGTCTTCCTCCATGTCTCCTCGTACCTTTTTGATGATCCTGGTTTTTTGTTCATCCTGCTCTGCAGCGCCTTATTTTGCCTTTTTGGATTAAAACCCTTTTGTTTTGAGAACTCCTGCCTCCAGCCTCCCTCTGTCTCCTGCACTTGGGTCCTAAGAAAACCTAAACCATGACAGTTTGAACTTTAGATGTTTGTTGATATCATCTTTATTATTGCTTTGATTTCTTTTTTTCATCCCATGCATTTAAGTTCCATTTCATTTTTATTGATTGTTGTTTTTCTAGTTAATTAATGGTTTTATAATAATGTAGTGCGCCATCAGGATTTATTTGGGTATTTATTTAAATCTGCTTTGATACCCGTATGTAAATAAATTCTGATTGATTTTTAATGAGTGGTTTTTGTTATTTCATGCATTTTGGTCACAATTGAGTTGTTTGACAGAGCTCAGAGCTCGAACTGCACGCCTTCAATTACTGTACAGTATACTAGCCAAAACCTTAATTTCTGAGACTGATATTCTGCAGTAAAAGTTATCATTTCCCTGCTTAAGGAACAGGGTGGTGCCCCGAGGATTTTATTTATCATATTGGTCATTCAATTTGATAAATAGTTGACTTATTAATTATTAATAATTCTTGAATAAAATTATTAATAACCCTTCGATAACTGGACAGCCAAGCTACCTGAGTTGCACAACACACCTACCCTCACCTATGGTCATGAACTTTGGGTAGTGACCGAAAGGACAAGATCTCGGATACAAGCGGCCGACATGAGTTTCCTCCACAGGGTGGCTGGACGCTCCCTTAGAGATGAGTTTCCTCCGCAGGGTGGCTGGACGCTCCCTTAGAGATAGGGTGAGGAGTTCGGTCACCCAGGAGGAGCTCGGAGTCGAGCCGCTGCTCCTTCACATTGAGAGGAGTCAGCTGAGGTGGCTTGGGCATCTGTACCGGATCCTCCTGGACGTCTCCCTATGGAGGTGTTCCAGGCATGTCCCACCGTTTGAAACCTTGTATAATAATTGTAAAAAAAAGGTTGCTACTTCGCAGATTTCACTTATCACAGGTTCTTTTTGGAACCTAACCCCAGCAAAGAATGAGGGATTACTGTAGTCCAACTTTCCTTATTTTATTCAGCACACTTTCTTTTTTTTTGCTGTGTGGGGGGCCCCTACACAGCAGTGGGCCCGGGGCGACCGCCCCCTCTGCCCCCACGCCTGCTCCGCTAGTGTGTGTGCGGCATTTTTTCCACATCTGTAGTTCGCACATAATAATTATACATGTTTACTTCACATAAAACAAGAACAACCAGGTTTTGTGTTTGTAACTAAAAAGTAATTTTTACAATTCAATGAAGCAAGATAATCAAAGTAACCTTTAGTATTGTAACTATTTACTTATTTTTTTTATTTAAACATATGTAAATGTAAATGCTCTTTATTTATATAGCCCTCTACAGCCACCTCTAGGTGAGCCAAAGTGCTTTACAGAATAAAACATACAGAAATACAACTTACAATCATAAGTCAGAGCAAAAAAATAAATAGAATAAAAGAAAAAGAGTAAAAAGTGTCACCAAACTACTGGGTATTAAAAGCCATTCTAAATAAATAGGTTTTAAGCCTTGATTTGAAAAAGCCCAAACATAGTCAGTGTTTACCTTGAAGCTGAAGCACAAACACGATGAGGGTCTCCAGTCGTGTTGTCATGCTGTCTCTGGTGAACGTCGGGTTTTTCTGAGCTTCAGATCTGCTCGTGATCATTTCCTCTACAACGGCAACTTCCTTATTCTCCTCATTTCAACACCTTCGACCCAAGCAAGTGTGTGTTTTCCAAACAAGCAATGAGCGAAAAGTGGCAGTTTAACATGTGTGAAGATATCAACTTCTTGTCTTTGTTATATTTCAGTCCAGGTGAAATTAGTTGTTTTTCTATTTGGATTCACACAAATATTTCTAAATGCAAAAGAAAAAACATTTTTTTTGCCCATTGTGTCAGAGGAATGAAGAAGGAACTACTGTATTCTTTGTAATCATTGAGCTGCAGTGACTCAACCAACACTTTCAATGTGGATTTGCAATTTCCGTAACTGCCCTGCTTTCTAAAATCCCTTCCGCATAAGTACTTCTCTGGGCCTGTAGTTCTCAACAGTTGCGGGTTTTAAAGCACACTTCATGAAACGTTGGAAGAAAATGCCGTTTACCTGCTTACCGTGGAAAGACTGATTCTGAAGTCTGATTTCAGAAAGCCTTTCGCAAAGCTAGAACTGCTGGAGGAGAAGCTTTTTTCAGCGCTGTAGCCAGGCTGATTAAAGACTCCTAGCTCTGCTGAATCAAGTATCCGGGCTGAGCAATTCTGGTCCTTGAAACATCTACTAAAATATGTGGGATCCGGACCTGCATAACCTGTTTCCAGCCAGACTGTGCAAGGAGATTTTTATCTTAATTAATGCCTCCATATTGGATTTGATCAGTCAATCAATCAATTAATCTACAGGCTATGTGTCACAGACTTAGCTGTAATTGAACTGTTACCGTATCCAGGACCACTAGTTAATTGTGAATCTACAACACATCTCCCTTTTATGTCCAAAATTCTTAAAAAAAAAAAAAAAAAAAAGGAGAAAACATTGTTGCGCCCCTTTCTTTAATCATTTAAATACGAAATAAGGTAACGGAAGATTGGCAAGGCAAGACAAGTTTATTTGTACAGCACAATTCAACACAAGGTAATTCAAAGTGCTTTACATCAACATTAAACGCGGCAAGACATAATTAAACAGTAAATAACAAATAAAATGAAATAAAATGATAAGAAAAGAGGTAAAATGATAAAAAGCACAAGTTGTTGAAAAATAAGGACAGTAGAGTACAGCAGCTAAGTATTTAATTTAGGAGTACGCTTCAGTAAACAGTAATGTTTTTAGGCCTGATTTAAAGGAGCTGACAGTTTGAGTATTGGTGTTGGGGGGAATGAAAAACACTTGTGTGTTTTCAAACAAAAAACTCGTTCAAGTTCAAGTTTCACTGTAAATAAAGAATTTTAACGAGATAAAAAGACGAAACATGGATTTATTGTCCAACAAAATGTACAAATCCTGTTTAACCCCACTGAGGACGCTCTCATCATTAGGAGACATCGTGAAGAAATAAAACTCTGGATGAAAATGAATGTTACAGTTGTAGAAGTCAGAATTACTCTATATACATGTAGGAAAAGAAAAACAATGAGTTCAGTCGGTGAAAAGGAGGCAGAGACTTTTCTAAATGCAGGCCTTGATGGCTAATTAAACATTAAATATGTTTTTTGCTGCAGTAAAAAGGGATAAGTTCATTTCTGCGCCGACTGCAGGTCAGATCTATTTTCACAGCTGATTTATAGATCTGTGGATCAAACAGAAGTATCGTTTTCATAGTTCACCACATCATCATCATCATCTTCTCCCTTGTTCACCTGTGGAAACATAAAACAAGAGTTCATGTGTCATGAGAACACACTGCTACTCCCTCTTTGTCTTGTGTCTGGTGTCTGCTCTGGTGTTCCTGATTGGTCATGAGCATTCTTGACAATGCTGACCAGGGTTGGAGGACCAGGGTGGGAGACTGGGGCTCTGGAGAAATCTGATTGATTATGTTGTTATGCAGCCGATGATTGTGAAGAGACTCCAGTGAGGAGCTACTGGGGTTCTAGTGATAAAACTAATGAAACAAACTAACAGAGATGTTTTTTTAATCATGTTTTCTTGTGAGTTTCCTACCTGTTTCATCCTGTAAATGATGAGAAAAGTAGCGATGCTGACCAGAACCACCATCAGCCCCCTGACCACCGATCCAATAATCAGTCTGGTATTGATCAGACTGGAATCTGGAACCAAAGGATTCATAACAAAGTATATATTAACGCTCTTTGACTTGATTATACGTGTGGATATGTCTGCAGATGATAATTTTCCAGCTGTTCTTGCTCTAGTTTCCTTGTTGTTAGAAAGCCCACACTGTTTATGTTGTTACTAGTTCATTGTATTATATATAATTCATTTTTCCATTGTGGTTTGAATTGTCCTACGTTGCTGAACTCACCAGACCTTACCGACGGTCCCTGAACTCCACACCTGTTGTGTGCCGACGCCGCGCAGTGAAGGCAGTTTACCTTTTCCTCCATGTGGCTGCAGATATATGGTGCTCTTGTCTTTGTCTGTTTTAGCCATCCACCTGTGTTTTGAGTTTATTGCTGTGAGTAGATGCCTAAAGGTGAGTTTATTGGCGTCATAATGTGAACTGAACATCAGCATGTTTATCTGTTCACACTTTGTTTAAGCTACAGTTAAAGGAGCATGAGGCTCCTTTAAAGAAATGAGACTCTCTAGCGCCACCCTTCACCACGACGGCCGTCGGGGGGTACTGCAGCCAACAGTGAAGCCGGCACGGGAGAACGGGGAGAACGCACATGCAGCGTCATGTGACGTCACATCCGCAGCCCAGCGCGGGAAATGTGGGCCCGAATTGCAGCACATTTTGCAGCACACAGCCTGTTCAAGGCAAAGGAGAGATACGCTAGAGGAATCATTCTTTTGGGTTTGAAACGCTTCAACTGACATTATTACTAGAAAACTTAAAATGTATATGAATTTTTTTCATAAATCCTGCCTCAATCCGGCCTCAAGCTCCTTTAAATGCTGTTATGTAGTATATTAGTTATGCTACTATGTTAATTTCTATTGTTTATAAACCTCTTTGGAGATGGTGTGTTAATGTTAATTGGTCATTTGCTATATTATTTGATTGATGAATACATTAATGATTAATGAAACATGTATGTTATATGTTGTTCACTTGTATTTTGATTTCGTTATATAAATAGCTTTTCTCTTGTTAGGGCCCGAGCACTTACAGTGTGAAGGCCCTTTTGTATCTGTAGGAATTCTTTTTTTTTTTCTCGTTTTTCTTCCGACGAAATGAGGGCCTTTTTTCCCCCTAAACGTGCCCCAAAAGTCACCAAATTTTTTTTTTTTTTTTTTTCCTACCTTGTCTGCACACATATTAATGATTGATACCATGAAGGTAGAAACCAAAGGTATATATATGTGCATTATTACTATATTTAATATATACGCATACATATGCATACACATACATAAATATACACATACAAACCCAGTGATTTTTTTTTTTTTTTGGGGGGGGGTGACGACATCCACTGCCAATCCAGGAAGCAGGAACACACAGAGACACACATCAGGCACTGGAAATCTGCAACAAAAAACCACAAACAAAACACGAAACCGGCACGGAGCCGACCAAAACACGAACAGCAATCGACCCAAATCTTGAGATCTGATCGCAGTCTGAGCTAAGCTACCGCTACCGCTACCTAACCCCAAAAACTAGAGAGCCAGCATGCAGGTGAACAAGCCGGTGTATGTCTATGTGTGTGTGTGTGTATGTATATGATCATGCGTGTGTGTGTGTGTGTGTGTGTGTGTGTATATGTGTATGCGTACGTGTGTGTGTACATGTCTTTGTGGCTATGTGTGTGTGTATGTATATGTTTGTGTGGCTGTGTGTGTGTGTGTGTGTGTGTGTGTGTGTGTGTGTGTATGTGTGTGTGTGTGTGTGTGTGTGTGTGTGTGTGTGTGTGTGTAATAAACCAAATGTGCGTCTCGATCCTGCTACGATGGGCATTACTTTTCTCAATCAAAAGCGTTACCGTGGCGATGATAGCGCCAAAAAGCGCACCCCCCTTCATCTGATTGGTCCATATTTGATAGTTCCTACTTTCTGCCATAACTTTTGAATGGTTCGACATAAAGAGTCGTGGGTGGTGTCATCGGACTTAGATTTGAATCCTTGACCTTTATTGGTGAAAATTGCACGCACGAGGGCACGTTCATTGCTGCTTTCAGGTTTAATTGGTATTGTTACAGACCACAGTTAAATAAGTTAATCTGACCTGGAAATCTGTTTCTGTGTCCTTTAACTGGGACACACATCCGTACCTTCCGCTCTAAACCAGTTATTTCCTGGAGACCCCAATTCTCCTTTTTACTTGTCTTCATGATTTCAGGGTGTCTTACCTGTAAAGTCCAGCGTGTATTCAGCATCTATCTTCACTCTGTCTCCTTCAACAACCTGGCAGGTGAATCTTCTCTTGGAGCCTCTCTGATGTTTCACCATCAGATCAGAAACACAGCTGTTCTGTCCTCCACACACAAACCCATCACCTTCACCAAGCAGCACAGTTCCTGTCTCATCCACCCAGACGATGCGGTTCTCTTTACAGGGAATGTTAGTATTGTATTTTATCAGAGAACACTGTAATGATATGTTTCCACCCCTTCTTGGGTCAGCAAGAAAATGGAAATGGAGAGACTGGAAGAAAAAAACAAGTTATTTATCTTTTCTTAGCCTGAAAAATGTCAAATTACCTATCCAATGTGAGAACCATTGATTTAGAACAAAGCTTTTGTTTTTAAGGTTTTAGTCTTACAGAGTAGCTGACCAACGGAAACGTTATATATATATAAGCATCATTCATTGTCATTGACACTTCATTTTATTTCCTGAAAACTCAAGAATTTGTTTCAGGTGCTCTCTGCACCTGTTTTTACAATATTTCACACAATGTTCATGAGATGACTGAGAGTGAGAATGTCAAAATGCCATCAAAGTGAGATACTCACTCGTCAAAATGTGTAAATACACAAGTATATCTTGGTAATTAACGTTTCCAAGCCGACCAGCGTAACGACCAGCATCCTCAGCAGTGATGTTGTTGATGATCAGAGAGCAGTTACTGCTCAAACTCATCCTGTCAGCTCCAGGTGACGTCACTCTTCCGCTGTCAACCACGTATTCAGATTCGGCATTTCCAACTTTGTTGTAAATCCAGTGAACATCGGAGCATGCGGGGGACGATGATTCAAACTTGAACGGCAAAATGACGTCATCTCCGACTCTGTGATAGAGAAAGGCTCTTTGGACGCCAATTCCTGCTGCAGAGAAAAACACACACTTCAGAGAACATTTGTACACTTCAGAGATGAATCACAAACAAACCTCCACAATATAAGCCTTTAAGACCTTTAACCTGCAATCGTTTGTATTTATTTATTCAAATATGTGTTGATATATCATCTCTCTGTATGCAGGAATCTTTCCATTTACTGTTGAGCCAAAAGAATTGGTTCGCTATCTCACCCCCCTCCCCAAAGAACTGGTAAATAAATGAAGGTACTGTTTAATTATTTTTCTGTCCAAATACAGAGGTGGACAAATGTGTATCCTTCTTCAAAAGAAAGAAAATCACACAATGGTCCCTGACATGATTTGAAACTAATACTAGAAAATTTCAGGAAATTTTTATATGGGCATGCCCTACCGCCCATTCGTCCCCTCTCGCTGCTTTGGTTTGGGGCTGTAGTGGTTGTGTTCGGGGTGTTTCTGTCAGTTTGAGGTGTTTACGGTTGTATTGCATTCATTCTCCCAATGGTTATTAATGGGGTGGGCTTTTTGGAATTTTTTTTTCTCTTTGATGGAGACGCATCCAACGATGTATGCCATGTATGGGTGCATGTTCCGGTTCAGGCTATGTTAACGGGTAGGTTTTTTTTTCACCACGGTAAAAAAAACCATCCGAATGAATGGGGCCATTTGGCATGGATTTTCACAAAACATTTCCTTAAATCACAGCTTCATGAAATTTGAATATGTTAAAGTCCACAGCGTGTCGAGTCTGGGAACATTTGTACCATGTCTCTACGATAACCTGTTGCCTAGCAACAAGCGTCCATAGTCGAACGGAAAAAAAAAAAAAAATGAAAGGTCAATATCGCAAAGACTGTAATAATTGGCATAATGAGGTTGTACGGTCTGTTAGGGCCAATCGGGCCGAGTGTTTGAAAGTTTGAACGATGTCTCTACGATAAAGTTCGGCCGAGCAATAAGCGTTCGAATTTTCGCCTTTTTTTTTGCTTTTCGACAACTAGCGTTGCCACGGTAACCCCTATTACTGAGAAAAGTAATGCCCATCGAGGCACGATGGAGACGCATCCAACGATGTATGGCATGCATGGGTGCACGTTGCGGTTCAGGCCGTATTAACGGACGAAAAAATGTGCGGAATAAGAATAATAAGGAAGAAAAGGGAAACCTTTTCTGTATACCATTATATCGCCTTCATTTTCATGTTTTTCCTAATTTTTTCGGGCGTGTTTTATTTTTTGGGGATTTTTTTTTTCCACATCAGAGCGGGGTCATGCTGTACACCCGCTGGTGTGACGTGGGACTTTTGCGACTTTAGCTTGTTAGCAAAATGCTAGCAACATTGCCCTTTGAGCCATTCTGGACGATTGCAATATGGTCATGCCACTACTTGGCATGCCCATAAAAAGTAGGACACAAATGTAAATGTAAATGTACTTTATTTATATAGCACTTTACATCGACCTACAGGTGAACCAAAGTCCGTCCGTCCGTCCATCCATCCATCCATCCATCCATCCATCCATCCATCCATCCATCCATCCATCCATCCATCCATCCATCCATCCATCTTCTTCCGCTTATCCGTTCCAGGGTCGCGGGGGCAGCAATCTCAAAAGAGATGCCCAGATTTCCTTCACCCCAGACACTTCCTCCAGCTCTTCCTCCAGCTCTTCAGGGGGGAGTCCGAGGCGTTCCCAGGCCAGCCGAGAGACATAGTCTCTCCAGCGTGTCCTGGGTCTTCCCCGGGGTCTCCTCCCGGAGGGACATGCCTGGAACACCTCCCTAGGGAGGAGGGACATGCCTGGAACACCTCCGTAGGGAGGAGGGACATGCCTGGAACACCTCCCTAGGAAGGAGGGACATGCCTGGAACACCTCCCTAGGGAGGCGTCCAGAAGGATCCGGTACAGATGCCCAAGCCACCTCAGCTGACTCCTCTCAATGTGAAGGAGCAGCGGCTCGACTCCGAGCTCCTCCCGGGTGACCGAACTCCTCACCCTATCTCTAAGGGAGCGTCCAGCCACCCTGCGGAGGAAACTCATCTCTAAGGGAGAATCAGCCACCCTGCCGAGGAAACTCATCTCGGCCGCTTGTGTCTGTGATCTTGCGGTCCTTTCGGTCACTACCCAAAGTTCATGACCATAGGTGAGGGTAGGTGCGTAGATTGACCAGTAAATCGAGAGCTTTGCCTTTCGACTCAGCTCCTTCTTCACCAAAGTGCTTTACATAATAAACATACAATCAAGACAAAAAGTGCTTGCAGAATAAAACAAGAATAAAACATACCATCAAGACCAAAGTATTAAAAAGTGTCGCCACAATATTGGGTATTAAAAGCCATTCTGAATAAATACGTTTTCAGTTTAGATTTAAAAAGGCCCAGGTCAGAGATCGCACGTAAGTCACAAGGGAGCTGATTCCAGAGCCCGGGGCAACTGAAGAGGCTCGGTCACCCCAGTGCTTCTCCTTTGCCCTGGGCACTTCCTACTACTACTTCTGCTCTCGTCTGGGTGTGTTGGTTAAAAGACGGGCAGCTGCATTTTGTACCAGCTGAAGACGCTAAAAGAAGATTGGGCGATGCCAACATAAAGTGCATTGCAGTAGTCCAATCTGGAGCTGACTAGAGCGTGGACGGCTCTCTCCATGTCGTGACGGCTCAAAAATGTTTTCACTTTGGCTCAAAGTGAAACAACTGATAAAAACACAACATTGTCCACTTGTCGGTCAAATTTTAAAAAGCCATCGAAAATTACTCCCAGGTTTCTAACTTTGGGACTGAAAGATCCGGACAAAGCGCCAAAGTCAGCCGTCACGGTGTCTCCAAACAAAATGCACTCCGTTTTGTCCTCATTTAAATGTAAAAAATTGTGTGTCAACCACTGCTTGATGTCAGCAATACATTCCAGCGGGGAGCTTTGTGCACTAGTGGCTTTAGGCTTCAGTGGCAGATAGATCAAGAGGACAACTGAGAAAAAACTGAAGTCTAGAAGTCCAGAGTCTAGAACAACTTCCTAAGAGACTCAAGGTGACCTCCAAAATTGCGGGACGTAAAAAGTGAATAAAAAAAGTACGGAAGAGTATTAGGGCCATGCAAGAGAAAAAATATTTGACAGGGGAAGATTTTTTTTTATTTTGCACTTCGAGAAAAAAGTCGAAATGTCGAGAAAAAAGTTGAAATGTCGAGATTATTGTTGAAATACAATTTCAACAATAAAGTTGAAATTTCAGTTTTTTTTCAACATTTCAACTTCATTCACGAAATCTTGAATTTTTTCTCTATATTTCGACTTTTTTCTCGAAATTGTACTTCAACATTATTCTCAACATTTCGATTTTTCTCGAAATTTCGAATTTTTTCTTGACATTTCAACTTTATTCACGAAATGTTGACGTTTTTCTCAACATTTCAACGTTAATCTCGACATTTCGACTTTTTTCTCGAAGTGCATAATGAAAAAAAAATCCTCCTTTAAAATAAAGAATGCAATGATTTCGAAATCTTATAAACCAAATATTTTTTTTGTCCAATTTTGTCCCAAAAAAACATATACAGATATCATAAACAAATATCAGATGTTGAAACTGAGACATTTTGCAATTTAAAGGGAAATATTAACTTATTTTGAATTTGACCGCAGCAACACATCTCAAGAGAGACGACTCAACAGATTACAACCTTTTTGTCCCGATTTTGTATTTCATGATGCATCGAATGTGTCCTTCCCTGAAAGACACTTTACCTGGACGGGAGCATTAATTAGTCTAAAACCAAATTCCAGTCCTCGAGAGCCGCTGTCCTGCATGTTTTTTTTTTTTTTTTAATATTTTTATCCCGGTTTTTTTCCCATTTTTTTTACCACCCCGTGCTCCTACCTACTGACAGTCCTGGGCATTGCCATCCTCTACCAACCCCGGGAGGGCCCTGCACTGAGCTCAGGTCTCCTCCTTAACCTGAGGAGTGAGCAGGCCGCATCTTTTCACCAGACAGGGTGGGGTTTCTCCGGCCGAACGTAGCGCGTGGAAGGATCACGTTATTCCGGCCAGATCCTCCCCACCCCATCTGGCGCCCCGGTTGGCCAGAGGGGGCATGTATAGCCCAGGACTGTGTGCATGTTTTTGTGAGGGTAAAAACAGTGAGGGTAGCTCACACTAGCTACCCAGGGGAACACGGGGAGAACATACAAACTCCACACAGAAAGATCCTTTCGCCAACCCCACCACTGGGCACTGAAGTCATGGGGGAACTAACACGCACTTCAGCACCCACAGCGTCCCCCGGCGGGAATCGAACCCAGGACCTTCTTGCTGGGAGACCGCTGCACTACCAGCTGCGCCACCGTGCCCCTGTCCTGCATGTTTTAAATGTTTCCTCGTATCAACACACCGGATTTGAATGAACGGATCATCATCAGCTTGTGTTGATGTCTGCACAAGGCTGTGGAGGAACATTTACCTGAAACTGGTAAACTAAACTAAATGGAAGACCACCGAAGATAACTCAGCTGTTAAAAGCAAATCATAAAAAATACACTTTCTTTAGTTAGTTTTGTTAAAGTTATGTTAGTCAGGTTTGTTAAACTGCATTTTCAGTTTTAGGTAAAATATTATTAGGGCCCGAGCACTGACAGTGCGAAGGCCCTTGTATCTGTAAGAATTTATTTTTTTTTTTTCCGACATGCCCCAAAAGTCACCAAATCTTGCTCGCAATCCAGGCCTGGTGAAAAATTTCATATTTAATGGTTTGCATTAATGGGCGTGGCCTAATGGCTCAACAGCGCCCCCTAGAAAACTTTGTGCCTCCAGCCCCACAATATGGTTTGACATACATGCACGAAAATCGGTACACACCTGTATCATGTCACAACTTAAAGAAAAGTCTCTTGGCGTCATGGCCGAAACCGAACAGGAAGTCGGCCATTTTGAATTAATCGTGTAATTTTGGCGAAATTTATGCCATTCCTTCGGCAGTTAATACGGCCCGAACCGTAATGTGCACCCAGGTGTGTTATACATCAAAATGTGCGTCTCCATCCTGCAACGATGCGCATTACTTTTCTCAGTCAAAAGCGTTACCGTGGCGACGATACAGCCAAAAAGCGTGCCCCCCCATCATCTGATTGGTCAATATTTGATATTTCCTACTTTCTGCCATAACTTTTGAATGGTATGACATACAGAGTCGTGGGTGGTATCATCGGACTCAGTTTTGAGTCCTTGAACATAATTGGTGCAAATTAGCCCCGCCCCTTCATCTGATTGGTCCATATTTGATAGTTCCTACTTTCTGCCATATCTTTTGAATGGTTTGATATAGAGAGTCATGGCTGGTGTCATCTGCTAAATGTCCAGGCCTGAAGAATCTACATCAAGTCATACAAGCTTCCACTGCAGCCTGAACGTGCACAAGGGTGGAGGGCCCGTTCATCGCTGCTTGCAGCTTTAATTATTATTACTCTTCTCGGTTTCAAGTCATTTTACTGTGCGCTGCGTTTTTTCCACATCTAGTTCGCACATAATAATTATACATGTTTACATCTAATAAATAGGAACAACCAGGTTTTTTTTGTTTGTAGCTAAAATGTCCTTTTTACAATTCAATGAAGCAAGATAATCAAAGTAACCTTTAGTATTGTAACTATTTACTTTTTTTTTTAAATTTAAACATATGTAAATATAAATGTAAATATACTTTATTGATATAGCCCTTTACCGCCACCTCTAGGTGAGCCAAAGTGCTTTACGGAATAAAACATACAGAAATACAACTTACAATCATAAGACAGAGCAAAAAAATAAATAGAATAAAAGAAAAGAGTAAAACGTGTCACCACTTTACTGGGTATTAGAAGCCATTATAAATAAATAGGTTTTAAGCCTTAATTTAAAAAGACCCAAACATAGTCAGTGTTTACCTTGAAGCTGTAGCACAAACACGATGAGGGTCTCCAGTTGTGTTGTCATGCTGTTTCTGGTGAACGTCAGGTTTTTCTGCGCTGCAGATCTGCTCGTGAATATTTCCTCTACCTAACTTCCTAATTCTCCTCATTTCAACACCTTTCACCTACGCAAGTGTGTGTTTCCCAAACACGCGATGAGCAAAAGTGGCGTTTTAACATGAGAAGATATTTCTTTCAACTTCCTGTCTTTGTTATATTTCAGTCTCGGTGAAAGGAGTTGTTTTTCTATTTGTATTCACACCAATATTTTCTAAATGCAAAAGAAGAAACCTTTTGTTTTTAGCCCACTTTGTCAGAGGAATGAAGAAGGAACTACTGTATTCTGTAATCATTGAGCTACAGTGACTCAACCAACACTTTCAACATGGTTTTGCAATTTCCGTAACTGCCCTACTTTCTAAAAGCCCTTCTGCATGATATTCTTATGTTGCTTTGTCACTTGGGAGACTCTCAGGGCCGCGATGCGCGACCCTGGTCACGGAAGGACACTCACACAACCTGTGAGTCACACAAAAAGACCACAGATGTCGTTCCTCCGAGGAGCGTACAAGCTTTATCAGACGTAAAATAAACCTTTTTATCATTGTTTGACAGTTGATATTAATTTTTTTGTTGTTGTATTTTTTCAATAGAGCGGCCCTCTTGTCTCAAAGTGTAAAAAACATCATAATTCATATTGTTATGATAATAATAATAAATCTTTATTGTCCACCGAGGTGGAAATTCATCTTTGGGTCACCAAGATACATACAGACAAGACATTGTGGGGTACAATACAGCAGTGAGGATCATATCGTAGAAAAGATAAAACTGCACTAAGAAAAAATATACCAACATTAAAAAACCTGTTTCATAATCATCATCATCATCATCGTCATCGTCATCATCATCATCATCATCATCATCATCACCGTCACCGTTATGCAGTTGGTCATTCTGTCAAAATAAGAATGTTGACTGCTCTGGGGACAAAGGACTTCATACCGCACTGAGATTTATACCAAACTGTGGTTCTCTGACCATCACTGTCTTCTCTACACTAAAGTAAATTGGTCATCGTTAGCAGTTTGTCGCCTCAGTCATTGGTATATGTTCATTTATAAAGCCATTCTGGGAAAAATTCCTTCTTATTTATCTTCTCTTTTAACATGGAAACAAGGAGGTTACAATCTCCGCTCAATGGACATTTTGCATTTGGTTGTTTCCAAAAATAAGAACGGAATTTGGGAAGAAAAGCTTTTAGGTTTTCAGCACCAGATGCTTGGAATAAACTTCATCCGAACTGCATTTACAAAAACCTCATACCTGTGACTGAATTTAAAGCTCTGATGGAAACAGTGGAGTTCAAACTGTCTGTATGCAAGTGTTTTAATTAATTATGTCTTTATGTAATTAATTTATTTGTTTGAGACCCCCAATCTCAATGGGACTAACCTGGTTAAATATATATATATATATATATATATATATATATATATATATATATATATATATATATATTGTAATCTTAGGTAAAATAGGTTCCGCATCCAGTCAAAGAAAACAAGAGGTTGGTCACTGTTTTTCCATATTTATATTTTTATTTACATAAAAAAGCCCCAAAATACAAAAAGAAGCCATATTTGTGAGGTTAAAACGATTTATCTTCAGTTGCTCTGAGGGACTGCAGTCATTAAAAGAACTGGAGTTACAATGTCCATGGTAATGTACAACACAAAAACACTAGCGCAGTTGTTCACCGGTTCTGTTGGAGGATCAAATATTCATCCACCGTTTTGTTTGCAGGAGGTTGGCTCTGTCGTTTTATTCACAGCTGCGGGTTTTAAAGCACGCTTCAAGAAACGTTGGAAGAAAATGTTTACCTGTTTACCGTGGAAAGACAGTCTGATATCAGAAAGCCTTTCGGCAAAGCTAGAACTGCTAGAGGAGAAAAATAACAAGCCCACGTTTTTTCAGTGCTGTAGCCAGGCTGATTAAAGACTCCCAGCGGGCAGACTTACATTAATAACACAATCGTGACCTCATCATGGGACGCTTCCTAACGTTCCACCACCTTAGTTCTGTGTGTTTTCAGACAAGAAACTTGTTCAATTTCAAGTTTCACTGTAAATAAAGAATTTTAACGAGATAAAAAGACTAAACATGGATTTATTATCCAACAAAATGTACAAATCATGTTTAACCCCACTGAGGACGCTCTCATCATTAGGAGACATCATGAAGAAATAAACACTGGATGAAAATGAATGTTACAGTTGTAGAAGTCAGAATGATTCTACATACATGTAGGAAAAGAAAAACAATGAGTTCAGTTGGTGAAAAGGAGGCAGAGACTTTTCTAAATCCAGGCCTTGATGGCTAATTAAACATTAAATATGTTTTTTGCTGCAGTAAAAAGGGATAAGTTCATTCCTGCGCCGACTGCAGTTCAGATCTATTTTCACAGCTGATTTATAGATCTTTGGATCAAACAGAAGTATCGTTTTCATAGTTCACCACATCATCATCATCATCATCATCTTCTTCATTGTTCACCTGTGGAAACATAAAACAAGAGTTCATGTGTCATGAGAACACACTGCTACTCCCTCCTTGTCTTGTGTCTGGTGTCTGCTCTGGTGTTCCTGATTGGTCATGAGTATTCTTGACAATGCTGACCAGGGTGGGAGACTGGGGCTCTGGAGAAATCTGATTGATTATGTTGTTATGCAGCCGATGATTGTGATGAGACTCCAGTGAGGAGCTACTGGGGTTCTATTGATAAAACTAATGAAACAAACTAACAGAGAGGTTTTTTTAATCATGTTTTCTTGTGAGTTTCCTACCTGTTTCATCCTGTAAATGATGAGAAACGTAGCGATGCTGACCAGAACCACCATCAGCCCCCTGACCACCCATCCAATAATCAGTCTGGTATTGATCAGACTGGAATCTGGAACCAAATGATTCATAACAAAGTATATATTAACGCTCTGTGACTTAATTATAAGTGTGGATATGTCTGCAGATCATAATTTTCCAGCTGTTCTTGCTCTAGTTTCCTTGTCTTCATGATTTCAGGGTGTCTTACCTGTAAAGTCCAGCGTGTATTCAGCATCTATCTTCACTCTGTTTCCTTCAACAACCTGGCAGGTGAATCTTCTCTTGGAGCCTCTCTGATGTTTCACCATCAGATAAGAAACACAGCTCTTCTGTCCTCCAAACACAAACCCATCACCTTCACCAAGCAGCACAGTTCCTGTCTCATCCACCCAGATGATGCTGTTCTGCTCACAGGGACCCAAATAACCGTGTCTCATCAGAGAACAGCGTAATGTCACATCTCCATCCCTTCCTGGATCCACATCTGGTGGAGATGGAGAAACTGGAAGAAGACAAAAAACTGTTATTACAGGATAAAAAATGTCCAACAAGCTGATTAAATGTGATAAAATGTGAGAATGTCTTTAATTTACTATCTTGGTTTAACTGATTGACTCATGTAAATATCACAAATGTGAACTAACATCAATGATGAAGTTGGAGAGAACGTTGGTGAAATGATGTTTTAGGAAACAAAGGTAAATCGCAAATGCAGAAAAATGCAGAATGCATTACCACCCTTTACCACTCTGCATTTTGCAGAAAGAAAAAGGGTGCTAAAAGCCAAGCGCAGAGAACTAGAACAATTGGAGACAATAAAGAAGTTAAAGGCTGCCAAGGCACGACAACAAGTGTATGAGCAGAGTGAGTGCTCAGACGGTGAAATACATGAGCTCCTCCATCAAGGTGTCTCACTGAAGGAGACAAGGGAAGTCAAAAATGAAAGTAACCTATTGCACCGTCACTCTCCACCACAAGCTGTGACACTTCTAAAGCGAGATAGCACACTAAAGCAAGAAGATAGAACAACAGCTCTTGTAAGAGAGTTTGCAGAGTCCATCAGTGCGAGTCGTATTCCTATACCTTAAAGGTATAGTCTGTGATGTTGGAGAGCTAGCAAGATTTGAAAGTGGCACCTGGGTGGGGCCGGGGAGCGGGCCTCCCCTGACCGGGGGGTGCACGGGCGGGCGCGACGGCGGGGTGGCACCATTCCCAGGTATCTATGTCTTATGTTGTCAGTATGAATGGGAGGATGTTGGACCGTTTCCCCCTTCGTCTGGGGGCTCCGGCGGCGCCGGGGGCGCCCATGGAGGTACGGTGGGGCCCTGGCCCGGCTCGGAGGGCCGGCCCCCGTCTACTGGATGGCCGGTGGGGGGACGCGGGTGTCTTATCAGGGCCGGCTTTGCTGGTCCTGCTTCCTGGCTTCGGCCTCTCTTTCCCCCCCTACACGATTCATACGTACATAGGCGAAGGGCGGGGGGTCCGGGTCGTGGGGGGCACCGTCCCGCGTGGCCCGGCACTCCCCGCCTCACGTTTTTAACAGCAAAATAGACACTGCACATTCAACACTTAATAAATACATTTGACAAGGACACGTAGTTCGGGAGGGGGGGGGGTCGGTGTCAATCGATACTTGGCCCTCCCCCCTCCCTGTTTTTATGGCATTAATCACACGCACTCAACACCAGGGGCGGGAGGGGGTCCCACATCACCCGCGTTCCCTCACTGGCCTGGGACAGGTGGGTCGGGTTACCCGGGCCTGGCGGGGCCCGCCGTGCAGCCTGGGGTGCCTTCTGGCGGTGCTGGACCCCCCCGGGGAGGGGGAAACGGTGCGTGATTGTATGTCTGTGTCGGTGAGAATGCGGTATGGAAGGGTCCTGCCATGGAGGATTTGAGCCTCCATTGGCAGGACATCAAAACTTAATAATTTATGAATATTATATTATACAAAGATGGTTATTATTATTATTATTAGTAGTATTATTATTATTATTATTATTATTATTATTATTATTATTATTATTATTATTATTATGTATAGTATATTATATTATTATTAGTATAGGTATCGGATAGGTGAATGGATGAATGAATGGGATGCCTGGGTCTGGGGCCCTCCGTTGTCGGGCCTGCACGGGTGTCGCCTTGTTGGGGGGTTCCCTCTCTCCGGGCCCGTCTCCGGTCCCCCCCGCTGCCTCTGCGGCGGGGCGCCCCTCTGGTCTTGGAGGGCCACTTTCGTGGGGGACGGGTGCGCCTGCCCGCGTCGGCGGCCGGGGCGGCTCTGTCTCTCCGGGCAGGCTGGCCCCCTGCCGGGTGGGGGTCGTTGGCCTGAAGGGTGAGGGCCTCCTGGCCGCGTGTCCGGCCCGGACTGGGTGGCCGGGGATTGCCTGGGTCGCGGTCCGCCGCCGCGGGATCCCTGGCTGCTTCTTCCCGCGCCGTGGGGGCCCCGCCCGCGGGCCCCCTCGGCCGCCGCCGGGGGGGGGGGGGGGGCCTCGCAGGCAGTGCCTCCCTCCTACTTCTCCCCTCTGTGGGGTTGCCGGTGGCCTGGGTTCCGGGCTCTTCCGTGTCGGCCTCTGGTCTCGCGGGTGGCGGGGTTGCTCCCCCCCCTCCCCCACTATAGATACACTTCAGGTGGAGCTTTGTTTGGTTTATTACAACACACACACACACACACACACACACACACACACACACACACACATACACACATATAGTCACTTAGTCACATGCATATACACACACACACACACACACACACACACACACGCATGATCATATACATACACACACACACACATAGACATACACACTGGCTTGTTCACCTGCATGCTGGCTCTCTAGTTTTTGGGTTTAGGTAGCGGTAGCGATAGCTTAGCTCAGACTGCGATCAGATCTCAAGATTTAGGTCGATTGCTGTTATTGTTTTGGTTGGCTCCGTGCCGGTTTCGTGCTTTGTTTGTGGTTTTTTGTTGCAGATTTCCAGTGCTTGACGTGTGTCTCCGTGTGTTCCTGCTTCCTGGATTGGCAGTGGATGTCGTCACCCCCCCCCCCCCAAAAAAAAAACAAAAAAAACAAAACACTGGGTTTGTATGTGTATATTTATGTATGTGTACGCATATGTGTGCGTATATATATGTATATATATTAAATATAGTAATAATGCACATATATACACTTTTGGTTTCTACCGTCATGGTATCAATCAATAATATGTGTGCAGACAAGGTAAAAAAAAAAAAAGAAAGTGGCACCTCCTCTAAGCCCCGCCCCCTCCTCCCCCTCCCGTCAGTGCTCCGTCCAAAGCCACGCCCCCACAAACTTTGGGGAACGCACATTTGCAGGAGTCGAGTTTCCCAGGACATTTTGGACAGCACATTTTCAACAAAACTACCCCATGTCTCATTCACATGTAAGCGAGGCTGGTTTTAGGGGGGGGCAGGGGTGGGCTGTGCCCACCCAAACATGCGTCCTGCCCACCCAATCAAAGTTATGGGGATCCTTTACTTTTTTATAATTTTATTTTTTTATAAATATAAAACAATATCACAGAATATCTGTACCCTTTCTGATTGTGTGGGCACTGCGCATCATTTTTAGACACAACAATGAACGCATACCGCAAAAGTTGTGTCTCTGCGGAGGGACCCGACGTCCCAGCAAAATGAGAAACAGAGAAGAGTTCAGAACAGCACACAGAGCACACACTGAAGGCTGATTTATGGTTCAGCGTTACACCAACGCAGAGCCTACGGCATATGGTATGCCGTAAGGCTGATTTATGGTTCCGCGTTACACCAAGGCAGAATGGTGTGTGTCGCCGCTACGGCGTAGCCGTGCCTCCAGAGCCTGCAGGGCACCGCAGCACACCGCCACCCGCACCGGCGCTATCCGCCCTCGCTGGGATGGAGACGCCTCCATCCCCCAGACCCCCAGTAGCGGACAACCTGCGCCGCAGAAGCGCACTTTGGCTTTCTTTTCTTAGCCTTTTTAGCAGGGCGAGCCGTTACATTTGACGTGACCGCCCGAACCGCGAGCCGGTGGGGGCCCTCCGATGTCAGGCCGCGATTGCCAGTCAGTCTGGAGGAGCGGGGGGGGGGGGGTTACACTGGGACACTCTGAGCCGAGGAGGACCTGTGGGAAGTGGACACATGGGGGGCTGGAAACAGAGTGCGCGCATGGGACAGAAGGGGGCGTGGGTGGGACTTAAAATGAAGGCATCTGATTGGTTCTTTCCCCCCTGCCAATCCTCTGGTCCTCTGACCAATCCATGCCACTCGGTGCGCAAAAAACAGATTGGTCAGAGTTTTTACAGGATTAAAGCTGTCAGAGAGGTCGGATTTTTTTCTTTCCTTTTTCTGAACACATTATTCAATGGCTACTCTCAGGATGGAAGGACCATTTCACCCAGTATAACAATAAATGTTTTTGAATACGATTAGAGACTATACCTTTAACCAACAATGTTCAATGGTGACCCACTCAGATACAATGACTGGAAAGTGTCCTTTCAGACACTCATCAACAGGAAAAACATACCAGGTGAGGAAAAGATATACTATCTGCGAAGGTATGTGGGTGGAATTGCCAAGAAGGCTATAGAGAGCTACTTCCTGCTAGGCACAGAGTCAGCCTATCAAGCACCATGGGTCATCCTAGAGGAGAGATATAGCAATCAATTTCTCATCGCCAAAGCTTTCAGAGACAAGCTTGATTCATGGCCCAAGATTTCCTCTGCAGCTGTGAGGCTGCTATGCAGAGGTGGCAAATCCGGCTTCAGAAAGTAAAAGTCCTACCATGTATTTGTTCTGTCCATTCACTCAACCAGCTGATTCTAATCAGCACAGCTCTTCAGCCAGGTAGATGAGCTAATTAGTGAACTCACCTGGTTTTAGTGAATGGACAGAACAAATATATGGCAGGACTTTTACTTTCTGAAGCCGGATTTGCCACCTCTGCTGCTATGTCCCATGCCAAGGGTCTTGAAGTACTCAATGACTGCAACAAAAATCAGAAAATGCTTGCTAAACTTCCAGACTGGAAGACCTCAAGATAGAATAGGAAAGTTATGGAAGTGGAAGAAATTAGTCAGAAGTTCCCACGTTTCAGCCAGTTCGTGGAGTTCCTCACACGTGAAGCCAAAATTGCTTGTAACCCAATAACCTCCCTCTACACTCTAAAACCACATGAAAGTGAAAAGAGCAAGATTTCAAAGAACAGACGCCCTGGAGCAAAGGTGTTGGCAACAATCTCAGATGAAAGGACAGTTGCCACAAGCTGTGTCTTCTGTGAGAAGGCAGGTCAGCCTACAAAAGTGTTGTAAATTTATGGAAGAGACAATCTCTGATAGGTTCAAGTTTGTTCAAAACAGAAAGTTGTGCTCCGGCTGTCTGAACTCTGGCCATCGCTCAAAGGACTGTGATAAAAAAAACATCCAACTTGCCTCCACGATAACCGCACCTAGGAACAAAGGATGTTAACAAGGCCTGATGGAACAAGAGACCGTGACAAGTCAAGGGGAAGCAAGGTGGAACGGCCACAACATGAGGCTACAAGAATATCACCTGAGGCAACATCCAATAGAGTCATTCAGAATGTCAAAGACACTCATAAGTCCACTATCATCCCAGTGTGGGTGTTAGCCACAAGTGAGCCTGATTGTGAAGTTCTTGTGTATGCACTCCTGGATACACAGTGACACAACCTTTCTCCTTGAAGAAACAACAAAGACTCTACACACAAAGAACAAACCAGTCCAAAACTGACTGGTCTACAAGTAAGAAGATTTTACTCAGACAGGATAATCCCTCTGCCAGCGACGTACACAAGGGAATTTATACCTGCAAACAGAGACCATATTCCCACACCAGAGACTGCGAAAGCATGGCCTCATCTCAAACACAGCGTGGATAAAATAGCTCCTCAGCAAAGCTGTGATGTTGGCTTGTTAATTGGCTACAACTGTTCTCAAGCTCTCGTCCCAAAACAAGTGGGGCCTGGTGAAGAAAATGAGCCCTTTGCACGAAAAACAGATTTGGGCTGGAGTGTAGTTGGCTACAGCAACCTATGTCTCGATTATGGAGACGAGATTGGAGTGAGTCACCTGGTCATTGTGAAGCAAGTGATACCAGGTATTCAGTCCTTTTCGAACCTCACAAGCGAAGTGCACTATTTCTGTAGAACACAGATCAAGGAAGTAGTCTCACCTGCAGACGTCATCAAGGTGTTGGAATCTGACTTTGTGGAAAAAGCTTCAGAAGACGGCAACCTCTCTCAAGAAGATCTCCGATTTCTGTCAACCATGGAAAGGGGCAACAGGCTCAAAGACAATGGGCCCGATTTACTAAGATCCTAAATAAAGAGTACTAAATTGCGTGTGCACTGAAAAAGTTTGCGCGTGCTGTTGTTGTGTGTTTTGCGGGTGATCAACTAAGATTGCGTGCGCAATTGATAACAGGTGCAAACTGCAGTATTTAAATGAGGTGTTGCGCGTCTTACGGTTTGAGAGCGCAAACTTTGCGCCATGGAGAGTGGATGGAAAGCACAGTCACAAGTCAGAAGTGCAAAATGAAATTTGACGAGTCAGAGTTAGAGATATTAGTGGAAGAGGCAAATAAACACATTCATGAACTACAGCAAAGAAATTTAAACATTACCAAAAGAAACACAATATCGGAGAAAATCTGCGATAGAATAAATGCAGTTATAAGACAAAAAGAACGGCAGATGAGGTTAAAACAGAGTTGGCGGCAGAACAGATCTAATTGGGGGGCACATAATAACCATGCAGCGATGTAAATGCTTAATATGAGTTTGCCATCAACGATCACAGCAAACCAGTTTCAATTACACAACATACTGCAAAATCTCTTTTTAATACACACACACACAAGTGTATTGTGCACCCAAACTGCAAAAAAACAAAAAACAACGACGTACAGACCACGTCTCTCCCTCCCTCCCTCGCCCTCTCCATCTCTCTCTCATACAACGCATACACATAAAAATGTGAACGGTGAATCTCCAAATTTAATTTGACGAAATTAGACAGACCCAAACATTCCACATTTGCGTAATAATAAACGCCAAGGCTGGCGCCATGAAGTCAATTAAATGCATGTCTCACCTTTAGAAGAGTTGCACATCTTAATTTTCCTATTTCACCATAGATCACACTTTGGGACGCCTTCTTTATATTTTAGCGTTATTTCCGCGTAGATAAGAGTGAGTTTGATGCTCCTTAACAAGTTCGATCCGCGGATCAACATCAACCCAGCTCCCCCAACCTCTTGCTGCCTGATTGGCTGATTTATGGTTCCGCGTCACACCAACGCAGAACCGACGGCGTAGGGTACGCGGCGACGCACACCGCACCGCGACCCTACGCCGTCGGCTACGCCGTCGATTTAACGCGGAACCATAATTCAGGCGAAGCTGCAGTCTGTCTGCGCTGATACTGACACAGCGGGTCGGAGCGGATTTGGTCATGATGTTTAACCTGTGTTTTGTGATTAATAAGCACGGGTTTTAATTAAATGTAATTTACGAAGGATGATTTCACGTTCAATAAGATAAGTAATCAATAAAATACAAAGTTTGGCACAAAGGCTTGGCCTGCTTGTGGGCGAGTGGAGGGGGGCACATTAAAAGAAGGTGGCAAGATATAAGAAAAAGTGGCCTTTAATAAAACTTGTGCAACCATTTTTAAAATAGCATGCAGCAGAATAAAGACTCTCTCTCTGCGTATTCTTTGATTTTGGATGTCGCCTCCTTGCCACAATAACAGCAGCAGCAGATTAGCACCTTCCTTTCGAGCGTATTAAATACTGACGCAATCACAATACGCTCAATTACTTTCAGGCTTGGTAAATCTCATTGCGCGTGGTAAATGGACCAATTTGCATCTTCCCCTCCCAGTATTTAGGATTTCTGCCAGGTACGCCCCATATTGATTATTCATCAGGGCAAAAGTACTAACTGAACTGCGTGTGCTATTTTGCGCATTTGAGAGACGCAGTCCTCTTTGCACGCTGTTAGTAGATCAGCTGGCACTTTGGTTTGCGGGTGCTGTCAAGTTTGCACACGTTTTTACACACGCAAACCTTTAGTAAATCAGGCCCAATGTGTACTATGAGATGCCACTGCCATTTAATAAAGAAAGACCCAACTTACCAAACAACAAGGTTTGTGCCATCTCAGATGCCTAGAAAGGAAGCTGAAAAGGAATGAGCAGTACTATAAGGACTACAAGACCTTCATTGATGAGATCGTAACCCGTGGAGATGCAGAAAAGGTCCCAGAAGAATACGTCAGCAAAACTCCAGCATGGTACATCCCCCACCATGGATGTATCATCCACAAAAGCCTGGGAAAATCTGTGTTGTCTTTGACTGCTCTGCAAGGTTTCAAGAGACATCTCTAAATGATCATCTCCTGACAGGTCCAGAGTTGACGAACACCTTGTTGGGAGTACTCTGTCGTTTTTCGTAGAGGTCCTGTGGCGATCATGTGTGACATAGACCGCATGTTTCACCAGTTCTGTGTGAAGGCAGAAGACCAGGATTACCTACGTTTTCTGTGGTGGGAGAATGGAAATCTTGAAGCCCAGCCATCCATCTATCAGATGAAATGCCACTTGTTCAGTGCAGCGTCCTCTCCTGGCTGTGCCAACTTTGGACTCAAGCACATCACTGAAGGAAGAGGACACTTCAATGAAGACACCATCCAATTCATCCAGAGGAATTTCCATGTTGATGATGGTTTGGCAAGTTTGGCGTATGAAAGGCAAGCAATCCAACTGGTGAAGGAGGTAAGAAAGCTCTGTGCCACAGGCAAACTTCGGCAATACAAGTTCATCTCTAACAGTAAGGAAGTCCTCGCCACAATCCCTAAAAAGGAATGTGCAGAAGCTGTCAAAGACCTGGGCATGGCACTGGGTGAACTACACATGGAAAGAGCACGTGTCCAGTGGTGCGTGGCTTCTGACGAGTTCCAATTCAGAGTGGTTGTCAAGGAGAATCCACTTACCTGGAGAGGAGTTTTGTCCATGGTTGCCTCAGTATACGACCCACTTGGATTTGTGGCATCCTTCATCCTGGTGGGAAAGCAGATCTTGCAGCAGATGTGTTGTGACAAGCTCAGTTGGGATACACCTTACCTGATGACCTTCGACCCCTGTGGGAATTTTGGCTCCAAGACTTAAAAAACCTGGCTGGTGTGAAGATTCAGAGATGTCATGCTCCACCAAGCTTCAAGGTCCAACACTATGAGCTCCATCATTTCTCCGATGCCAGTGTGTCAGGCTATGGAGAGTGCTCATATCTAAGAGCAGCCGGTGAATCAGGTGAAGTTAACTGTTTCTTAGTCATGGGAAAGTCAAGAGTTGCACCTACTAAGGTCACAACCATATCAAGACTAGAGCTTTCAGCAGCAGTGGTAGCTGTCCGCACCAGTGACATGCTCAAGAAAGAGCTTGAAGTAGGCTGCTTACAAGAAATCTTCTGGACTGATTCAAAGGTTGCACTTGGATACATCAGTAAGGAAGCCAGAAGATTTTGTGTTCGTAGCAAATCGCGTGGGACGCATCAAGCGAAGCACAGAGTCAGCGCAATGGAGGTATGTGACTTCCGAAGAGAACCCGGACGATCACGCCTCAACAGGTCTCACAGCAGAGCAACTTGTAGCCTGTAACTGGTTCACAGGTCCAGTCTTTCTTTGGCAGAAAGAGCTACCAATTGGAGATGTCAAGGTGGGAGAGATCCCAAGTAGTGATCCAGAGCTCAAGATGGCCCGGGTTCATGACACCCAGGCAAAGGAGGTGAGGTCACTGTTGGATCGCCTGCACAAGTTCTCCGACTGGTCAAGAATGGTGAAAGATATTGCCAGGCTCAAGTGCCGTGCAAAGGAAATCAAAGGCCTTAACCCAAAGTCCTGTGAAGCCACCAGTTTAGAGGAAAGGAGAGAAGCAGAGTTGACCATAATGAAGATGGTTCAAGAAACAAACCTCTCTCAAGAGATTAGGTGCCTCCAGTGTCCAGAAATGCGACTTAAGTCCAACACGTTAGACAAGTTAAGTCCTTTCCTGGATGATCAAGGAATTATCAGAGTGGGAGGACGCTTAACTCATGCTGCCCTACATCCACATGTGAAGCATCCAGCCGTCCTCCCAAGAGACAGTCACGTGTTGGCATTACTGGTCAAACACATTCATGAGAGGGTGCACCATCAAGGCCGGGGAATGACCATAAATGAGCTCCACTCCAATGGCATACGGATCCTTGGATGCAGCAAGTAGTATCATCCCATATCTACAAGTGCACTAAGTGCAGGACGTTCAGAAGAAGCACAGAACAACAAAGGATGGCAGACCTCCCAGAAGATCGTATGGCAGCTACTCCTTCATTCACTTACTGCGGGATGGACTGCTTTGGACCATTCTACATCAAGGAAGGAAGGAAGGAGCTAAAGCGTTATGGACTATTACTTACCTGTATGTGTTCCAGAACAATACACATCGAAATGCTCGATGACTTGACCACAGATGGGTTCATCAACGCCCTGCGTTCCTTCATCGCCATACGTGGAATGGTACGGTAGATAAGATGTGATCAAGGGAACTTCATCGGTGCAAGGCGTGAGCTTGTTGAAGCATTGAGAGAGATGGATCAAGAGGAACTCAAGGAACTGGGATGTGAGTTCACACACACCAGCTTCAAGTCATATGGGTGGCGTCTGGGAAAGACAAATTCGCACCATCAGAAGTGTCTTGACGTCCATTCTAGAACAGTTAGCTAAACAACTTGATTGCTCTTTTCTACGAACGTTTCTATATGAAGTCATGGCGGTCGTGAATAGCAGACCTCTGACCACTGATAATCTGAGCGATGCATCCAGTCCAGAGCCCCTGACACACAACCACATTCTGACCATGAAGTCTGCTCTCATATCCCATCCTCCTGGGAAGTTCGTCAAGGAAGATCTTTCCCTTCGCAAGAGATGGCGTCGAGTTCAACTCCTAGCCAACAACTTCAGGTCACGATGGAAGAAGGAATACCTCTTAAATCTTCAGCACAGACAGAAATGGATCAAAGACCGTAGATATGCAAAGGTCAATGACATTGCTCTGCTGAAAGATGATGCAACACCATGGAACCAGTGGAAGCTGGCAAAGATTATCGAAGTTTACCCCGGGAGAGACGAAAGAATGAGAAGACTCAAGTTGCTAATCGGCGACTCAACCCTAGATGAAATGGGAAGGCGCACCTCCAAACTGATTCACCTGGAGAGACCCATTCAGAAAACAGTCACACTGTTGAAAGCAGACTGAAGACTCCATCTTATACTCACTCTCTCTCAGTCCATTAGTTGGCCCATATTTAGACAGTATTTGGATTCATGTTTCTATGCAGTATGTATGTCTTTCTAAGTTCTAAGAAATCACTTGTGATTTGGTGGGATTGTAACTGCCGTATTGTCAGTTAGTTTAGATTTATTTATCCTCCCATTTTTTGGTTCCTACCTGTAATGCAGTATTCCAAGAGGCGGAACTAATTACTGCAAACCGAGTTTCCGTACAACACAATAAATTGACGGACCCTGCAAAAACTGCGCGATCAAAGCAAACAATAGATGAGCTCTCTAAAAAGTTTACAGATAAAAGAAATGAAGACTTAAAGAAGGAAAAATGATAAAAAATACACAAGAAGCAAGCAAGATTTAGCCCTCTTTAGTAGTAGGCAGCCTACGAGGTATGTTTGGTTCTATTTCTGTATAGGTGTATTTTATTTTGCTATGATATACACTTCCTGTTCTACAGCTGTGAGGACATACATATGTGCATTTTTTTGTTAATTGTATCTTTATTTATTTATTTTTCTCTTTCAACCCAGTTCTCACGGGTTGGTCTGATACAGAATTAAACCCTGTTCTTAACCATGACCTCAGGCCTCGTGTCTTCTTCTTGGGGGAGCTACAGTAAAGGTTTCTCTCATCTTTTCTGCACGTGTAAATAAACGTCAGGTGTTTGTGGTCCAGTTCCTCTGAGAGGATCCATCATGTTGAGGAGGATCCCAAACAGACCAGACGTTCATGTTGCTGACAAATCCACACAAGCTTTTTACATTGTTTCACTCAGACTTCATGAGGAGGATTCAAACTGACAGTCTGGATGTTATTATTTTAAAACACTCACCTATTAAAACACTCAGGTACACATATGTGTCATAGTAAGCATCATTTCCAACCCTACAGGTGTAACGACCAGCATCTTCAGCAGTGATGTTGTTGATGATCAGAGAGCAGTTTCTGCTCAAACTCATCCTGTCAGCTCCAGGTGACGTCTTCACAATATTTCCATCAATAATCTCATATAGTGTGTTTGTATTTTGAATGTTGTTGTAAATCCAGTGAGCATGAGAACATGGGTTGGATGATGAATCGCATTCTCTTGGTAAAACGACGTCATCTCCAGCTCTGTGATGGAGAACGATTTGTCCATCACTGATTCCTGCTGCAGAGAAAAACACTCTGAGAAAAGTTTTACACTTCACACATCAACCTGATCCAAGAAACATATTTAACCAACATATTTAGGTTTGTTAGCACAAAGGCAACATTCAATAACCTCACACATCCTCCACCATTTTCACTTGAAATCAACTGCTCCCAAAATACAATCAAATCTGAGCTCAAACGTGTGAATGATCAGAGCTGCACACCAGCAGGTACCCGAGGCCCAGAATTGAGAAATACTGTTTTAAGTTAAAAGAAAGTTGTTTTGAGGTTGAAGTTAATACAAAATTAACATGACCCACTCACTTTTAACTGAATAATATATTTGGTTTCATGGAAACATAAAAAGAGGAAGCAAACTTTCCTCTTCTGCTTCAACTTTGAATCATTTTCTCAGAAACAGAAGAATAAAATAACTTTTGGTGAGTCAAATGAGTCAAATTAAAAAAAAAAATAATTTAGAACTACTCTGTGTTTTATAAATATGTAAAGTCGTTTCTTCTGACTTCTTTACTTTGTCACACTTTTATGTAAAAAAGATAATCTTAGCTGAAATTATCTATTTGATTTTATGAAACAGCCTGTTTTTGCAGAGACATGTAGAAGAATCACCAGCTTCTGTTTTTGTTAACGGACTGAAATCAATGACATGAGGGTGTTATTATTATTATTTGATATTTACTGTTTAATTATGTACTGTTTACTGAAGCGTACTCTTAAATTAGATACTTGTGATTTTTGAAAAACGTGCAAAGTTACACTAGTGATGGATAAGCCCTGAATGCAGGCATTGTGACGTAGAATTGTCAAATTGGTTTAATTCACCGTGTGAATTGTTACAGATTACTTTTGTAATACTGTATTTGACCCGGTCTTTGTACGTTTTGACCGTATAGAAATGTAATTCTTGCCATTTTAAGAATGAGATGTACCTGCTGGATCTACTGCCCTTACATTTTAACAACTTGTACTTCTTGTAGGTTATTTTAAATCACATAAAGCCCAAAAACATGTGAAATAAAGTTGATCTTTACCTTCAAAGTGAAGCAGTAAAGTGATGAAGAGCTGCAGGCGTGGTGTCATTCTGTCTCTGCCGGAGGAAATGATGCTTCTCTCTGCTTCTCATCTCTATATGAACATGTTAGTTCCTGTTTCTGGTTAACTTAGTGGCTAAAATCATCTTCACACCAACATCCACCGTCTTCACACTGCAGTGAATCCTCTGAACACACAACCAGGAAGAGTTCAAGTTCAACGTTTAGGCGGACGGACGGATTATCTAAAGACCTAAACATCTGAAACTGAATCTTTTCTCTCCCATCAAATCCAGTCGTTCTGTCTCTGGTCAATGATATAAATACTTTTTCTCTGCTGCAGGTCTGTATGTGATGATGTAACTTCCTGTTTCTGGGCAACTTGATGACTAAAACTATCTAAAGAAACACTTCAAACCCTGACGTTTGTGTGTTTGCTGAAAAGCGTGAGAACAAGGCCCCGTACACACGTAGCCGGGTATCTGCTAAACCGAAGATATTTTCCTACGTCATCCACATGAAAACGCAAATAAACGAATGTTTAAAAAAACTCTGGGCAAAGTGAAGATTTTTGAAAACTCCGTTTATGTAGATGCGTGTAGACAGAGAAAACCGGAGTTTTGCGTTTTCGAACGTCACATTATGCGCCAAAACAACAACAAATCTGCTCTGACATCTAACGTGCGACCTTTGTTCACTACAGAACTACAGATGATCCAGCATCTGTTCTCCAAGCTATTTATTAAATAAATGGTCTCTGCTCTTGACCACCGTTTACTGCGTTACACCGACACAGAGCCTACGCCGTAGAGTACGCGGCGACGCGCAGCCCTACGCCATACCCTACGGCGTACGGTGCGCGTCGCCGCGTACCCTACGGTGTAGGGCTGCGATTTAACGCGGCAGCTCCGTGGTGGAACACGGGGGGACTCAGGCTCGTTACCGAGAATGAGACGCGGCTCCCGGGGAAGCTGCGCCGCGGAGGCCCGGAGGCCGGAAGAACAGATGATCTACAGGTTTAGAATGCTTGTGAATTGGGTGGAAAACGCAGATCTTCGGTTATGTGTGGAAGGGTTTTTTTTTTTTAAAACGATGTAATGTGGATACAAATTATTTTATAAACGGAGGGGGGAAATATTCTGTTTTAAAAATACCCGGCTACGTGTGTACATAGCCCAAGTCAAAGTTAGAAAACAAGCATAAACTGTTTGAAAGTGAACATGCAAAGATATTTCTTTAGAATATTTTTTCAACCTGTTTATGTTACTGATGATGTATTTTCCTCTTTATAGGCGATAAAAACCTAAAACTGTCTATTCAACAACACTGACGCATCTGTGTGTTTTCCAGTGTTTTTCAAGAGCCGCTGTCAAGAGGAACTTTAGATCAGGGGTCACCAGTCCTGGTCCTCGGTGTCCACTGTCCTGCAGGTTTTAAATGTGTCCCTGCAATTTAAGAATTTCTGGAAACACTGGGTTGAATTAGGGCCATGCAGGAGAAAAAATATTTGAGATGGGAAGATTTTTTTTTATTGTGCACTTCGAGAAAAAAGTCAAAATGTCAAGATTAATGTTGAAATACAATGTCGAGAATAAAGTCAAAATTTCGTGGATAAAGTCAAAATTTCTTTATTTTCTCAACATTTCCACTTTTTTCTACATTTTTCTCTCGAAGTTGTACTTCAACGTTAATCTCGACATTTCGACTTTTTTCTCAACATTTCGACTTTTTTCGACATTTTTATTTTTCTCCTGCATGGCCCTAATACTCTTCCGTAAATTCGTGTCACCATTGAGAGCAGACTTTATTTAAATAGTAATCAATTTTAAAGATTCCCTTGGTTCTTGCTACAAAATTTTGCTTTTTCATTTATAGGAAAAAAAATAATAATTTAAAGATATGTAAAAAAAAAAGAGATTGAAACAGAACTAAGGTCTGAGAAAGTATGAAAGATGGATAAGGAACCATGTGTTTGTATGATCATTCAGTTATGCTAATGCCCACTGTCTGTTTGTCTATTCTCTCTCTGTTTCACTTATTTAACTTTTCAGAGGCATTAGGTTATGAAACAATGCTGGGACGGAGGGTGAGATGAGAGAAATTGTGATATTTCCCTGAATGTGAAAAGAAGAAAAATTTTGCCAATCAATATACAGAAGAAATTTAAAAAAAGAGATCAAAAGTATAACTTAAAGGGGACCTATTATGAAAAACATGTTTTTTCTTGCTTTAACATATATAAAGTGGTCTCCCCTCAGCTTGCCAACTCAGAGAAGGAGAAAAGCAACCAAATTCTGCAGTGTCTGTACAGCCGCCCGGAGGATTCTTCCAGTGTCATGTGACTTCTACGAGCCATTCAGATTTGCGCATTTTCGTTACGTAAGCAAAATGCAAACCACGCCTCGGTCTCCTCCGCTGCTGAAACCCGAGGCCGGTTTTAGGGGGGGGCAGGGGTGGGCTGTGCCCACCCAAACGTGCGTCCTGCCCACCCAATCAAAGTTATGGGGATCCTTTATTTTTTTACAATTTAATTTTTTTCATTTTTTTAAAATATCACGGAATATCTGTGCCGTTTCTGATTGGGTGGGCATTGCGCATCATTTTTAGACACAACAATGAACGCATACCGCAAACGTTGTGTCTCGGCGGAGGGACCCGGTGTTCAGAACAGCACACACTGAAGGCTGATTTATGGTTCCGCGTTACACCAACGCAGAATGGTGCGCGTCGCCGCGTACACTACGGCGTAGGCTACGGCGTAGGCTACGGCGTAGTCGTGGCTCCAGAGACTGCACGGCACAGCAGCACCGCCACCCGCACCGGCGCTCTCCGCCCTTGCCGGGATGGAGACGCCTCTCTCTATCCATGCCGTGCAGGCTCTGGAGCCACCAGGCTGCCGCGGGACCTTTTAAATCAACGCAGAGCTTACGCTGTAGGCTACGATTGATTGATAAAAAAAAAAAGCAAACAAAAAAAAAGCAAAAACTAAATAAATGCAGCCTGAGCAGGGCACAAGCCAGTGTCCTATTTGTGCCAGTGTTCTGCCATTTTTTGCTGCTTTGCCAAAAATGCTCCCTAATGGTTTTCTACCTTACAGAGCTACAATTTTTGTGCTTTGTTTTTTTTTATTTTACTCCCTAGCCCACTTCCTTGTCACTTGCCAGGCCGTTATTGTAAATAAGAATGTTCTTAATGACCTGCCTGGTTAAATAAAGGCCAATGACTGAATTAATATCAAATAAAGCCATAGAATTGTTTTTTTTTCTCTTTATCGTATAATGTTCACAAAGTGTAATGAAATTCATGTCATGGGTAGTGTATTTTGAAGGATCAAATACTCAACATCCCATATTATCCATTTTACATCGTGCAAGAAATGATTGGCGTGGCAATCAAACTTTGAAAATCGATTTTGCGCATGCGCAGAACCACAAAGTAGCATTTCTCGGCAGGTAGCAAGGATTGGCAGAACACCAGTCCCAAGCCCGGGTAAATGCAGAGGGAAGTGTCAGGAAGGGTTAGGGTTAGCATACTGTGGAGAAGATAGATGAACTGATAAGATGACAGCATAGTTTTCTATGCATTTCGGGGGTTTGACCACTCAAAATGTTTTTGCGTTGCGTTGCGGCACGGGCATCGCCCACCCTACATTTCAGTCTGCCCACCTTAGTGGGCCTCGCTAAATCCGGCCCTGCTGAAACCACACCCAGAACTAACTCTGCCGGTCAGAGCGTCCGCCATTGTTTGGAAGCAGGGAATCATGTGGCTGTTTGAACAGCGAGGGACAGTAAAAATTAGGTTTTGCATTGACATTTACCCTCATAAAAGGATCAGTTCCAACAGTACGGACCCGGCAACTGCACACGAGTCAGCGGTAAGTGACGTTTTTTTTTTATTTATTTATATTTGTCTACAAGTATGATCTTTGCATGGGCTAAGTATTTAGCTCAGCTCTGGAGCACCGGGGCCACTCACGGACCAGACCGGTGAGTGGCTCCGGTGGCTCCAGTGTTCCCTAACGGAGCCACTCACCCGTTAGGGAACACTGGAGCTCTATTAGTAATACATTTTTCTTCTGTTCATGGTTTCAGATCTTCCAAGCACCTGAAGCTGTTCAACGACACCTTCAGAAGACGCACAGTCCTTCCTTGAGCCAGCAATAGTGTATACATGTTATTTATATACAACTCATATTTTATTTTTTTAACAATAAAGTTGTCATTTGTGAACCTTCAGTGTTGTGATTTCTTTACAGTTAACATGATTCATTTGTCTTGTAACATAAGAAATTAAATGATGAGGAATCTGAGTAAATAACTGTGGTGTAACTGTTTAGAATTCAATTAAATCTTCCTGTGTGAATTAGTGCGAAGACGAGGTGACCCGGTGACCTAAAGGCTGATTTATGGTTCTGCGTTACACCAACGCAGAGCCTACGGCGTAGAGTACGCGTCGATTTAACGCAGAACCGTAATTCAGGCTTTATGGAATTAATTTTCAAATCTTCTCTTCTTAGGGCCTGATTTACTAAAGGTTTGCGTGCGTAAAAACGTGTGCAAACTTGACATCACCCGCAAACCAATGTGCAAGCTGATCTACTAACAGCGTGCAAAGAGGACTGCGCCTCTCAAATGAGCAAAATAGCAAACGCAATTCATTTAGTACTTTGGCCCTGATCTCATCAATATGGGGCGTACCTATGGAGCTAGAACAGTCTCATAATTCACAAATGCACAGGACAAGTTTTACAAATGCACGGACCGCTTTGCAAATACACACACCGTTTCACAAATGCACAGAACAATTCACACGTGCGTAGGACAAGATACACAAATGTATTTTTGATGCACACACAAATATAACCTGATTTACAAATGTTTTTTGTCTGTGAGCTGCGCTGGATTTGTGTGTGAGTTTTGAGACTCCCCTGACGTGACTCGATGCACAAATAGGTTTTTTTTAACACGGAAGGATCTGCAACCAATCAGATTAAAGGGGCGGATGTTTGAACTGCGTTAGCGCTGTTCACATAGAAAAGTGAGAGGAGATAAAAAATAAATAAACAGGATGGAGAGGAGATCACTGCTCTGCTTTTCTTGTGATCCCGGTAAATAAAACAGCGCGATCAGAGATGGTTTGTGGGACTGTTCAACCAGAGCCGTCGGGACTGGAGAGCTCTTAGTCCTGCCGATGCAGCAACTGATGATGAGAAACAGTGGAGATTTTTATATATTTGCTCTGTTTGGTTTCACGACGTATTACTGTCCCGCTGATTCAGCTCAGAACTAGACAGACAGCAGAGAGCTGCTGCGCTGCCTGATGGGGACGAGCTGCAGCGCCAGGTGGAGCAGCAGCTCATGTCAGGAGATTAATTTACTGAAATATCTGGAGTAAAGTCGGTATCAGTCGACTGATAACCGAAGAACCTCTGTATCCAGCTCAGATGTTTGATGATCGGTGGACTAAACCCCGACCAGCATCATCACGGCTGCATCTTCCCATGATGACTCTGCACCGGGAATGTGTTAATCTGCCACCGCTGTTCTGACACATGTTTGTCTCTGTGTGGTGGCAACGTCACATCATAAATGTGAGGATAACAGCTGCTTGTTTCTGACCTCCACGTCTGGTCACTTGTGGTCAGCTGGTGTCTGACCGGGACCAGCGCCACTCGGCCAGAGCCAGAACGAGACTGCAGCAATATTCAACCCCGTCAACAGGCTCGTTCTCCTGAAAGACACCTGTAGTTCAAATACAGAAAAATCTCTGCTGTTTCTCATCATCAGTTGCTGCATCGGCAGGACTAAAGTGTCCAGTCTCCCGACGGCTCTGGTTGAACGGCCCGACAAACCATCTCCGATTGCGCTGTTTTCTTTACCGAGATCTCAAGAAAATCAGAGCAGTGATCTCCTCTTCATCCTTTATTTATCTTTTATCTCCTGTTGCTGTCTTTACTCCACCAACTCCAAATATTAATTACTTTTCTATGTGAACAGCGCTAACGCAGTTCAAACAGCAGGTGTATCCGCCCCTTTAATCTGATTGGTTTAGAGTAAATCGTCCCCCACGTGGGGTGTGCTCTTATGATTGGCTGGAACAAATGAAGACATCTGATTGGTTGCAGATGCTTCCGTGTTAAAAAAAACCTATTTGTGCATCGAGTCACGTCAGGGGAGTCTCAAAACTCACACACAAATCCAGCGCAGCTCACAGACAAAAAAAAATTTGTAAATCAGGTTATATTTGTGTGTGCATCAAAAATACATTTGTGTATCTTGTCCTACGCACGTGTGAATTGTTCTGTGCATTTGTGAAACGGTGTGTGTATTTGCAAATCGTTCTGTGCATTTGTAAAACTTGTCCTGTGCATTTGTGAATTATGAGACTGTTCTAGCTCCATACGTACCCGCCAGAAATCGCTAAATACTGGGAAGGGAAAATGCAAATATGTCCATTTACCACGCGCAATGAGATTTACCAAGCCTGAAAGTTTTTGCGGGGATTGTGATTGCCTCTGTATTTAATACGTTCGAAAGGAAGGTGCTAATCTGCCCAGAATTACGCAGGGATGCTTGTTGGTGCCTGATTTGAGGACTGGGGTGGGGATGGCTCAACTTGTGGTGAGGATTCTCCACATGCAAAAGGAAAAATATTTTATTTGAATGTTAAATCGAGTATTATTCAGCAAAAGGTTGCCACGGGAGCCACATTCATTTTTTATTTGTGATAATAAATAAATCACGTGTTTTCATGGAGAAAAAAGTGTTTCTTATTGTGCACCTATATTGTTCTGCAGTTGTCATACCCCGGTGTTGTGCCGTATTCAGCACCCCTGCCGTGAAAAGCACCCCCTCGTCTAATTTCTCATTCAGTGTCACGTTCTGTTTAGCGTCCAGTTTGTGTTAATGATTCATGTTCAAATGCGCTCATGGATTCCACAATAGTCATACTTTCCCACAATCACAGTCACAGATAACAAAAATCGGGTAAATGGTTATTGATGTCATTAATTAATAGCCTGCTTACTGTGTTGTCTTCCATAATATTTGTAAATATATATAATATAAACTCCTAAGTATGTGTTTGTGTGAGTGTGTCTATATAAATATATTGAAGTGTCAGTGTGTTGTTTTTTTTCTTGGTTTACTTGAATTTACATTGAATATACGAGCGCCCCTCTGGGCTTGGAGGGCCACTTTCGTGGGGGCGGGTGCACCTGCCCGCGTCGGCGGCCGGGGCGGCTCTGTCTCTCCTGGCAGGCTGGCCCCCTGCCGGGTGGGGGTCGTTTGCCTGAAGGGTGAGGGCCTCCTGGCCACGTGTCCAGCCCGGACCGGGTGGCCGGGGATTGTCTGGGTCGCGGCCGCCGCGGGATCCCTGGCTGCTTCTTCCCGCGCCGTGGGGGCCCCGCCCGCGGGCCCCCTCGGCCGCCACCGGGGGGGGGGAGCTCGCAGGCGGTGGGTTGCCTTCCTCCTACTTCTCCCCTCTGTGGGGCTGCTGGTGGCCTGGGTTCCAGGTTCTTCCGTGTCGGCCTCTGGTCTCGCGGGTGGCGGGGTTGCCTCCCCCACTATAGATACACTTCAGGTGGAGCTTTGTTTGTTTTATTACACACACACACACACACACACACACACACACACACACACACACACACACACACACATACATATAGCCACTCAGTCACATACATACACACACACATAGCCACAAAGACATGTACACACACACGTACGCATACACATATACACACACACACACACACACACACACACGCATGATCATATACATACACGCATACACACACATAGACATACACACTGGCTTGTTCACCTGCATGCTGGCTCTGTAGTTTTTGGGGTTAGGTAGCGGTAGCGGTAG
Organism: Cololabis saira; assembly: GCF_033807715.1. Taxonomy (NCBI): domain Eukaryota; kingdom Metazoa; phylum Chordata; class Actinopteri; order Beloniformes; family Belonidae; genus Cololabis; species Cololabis saira. Next base: position 36,318,699 of record NC_084604.1, on the reverse strand, counting down.
CAAAGCTCAGACTTTGGGTCGATTGCTGTTCGTGTTTTGGTCGGCTCCGTGCCGGTTTTGTGTTTTGTTTGTGGTTTTTTTGTTGCAGATTTCCAGTGCTTGAAGTGTGTCTCCGTGTGTTCCTGCTTCCTGGATTGGCAGTGGATGTCGTCACCCCCCCACCCCACCCCCCCCAAAAAAAAAAAAATTACTGGGTTTGTATGTGTATATTTATGTATGTGTACGCATATGTATGCGTATATATATGTATATATATTAAATATAGTAATAATGCACATATATATATACCTTTGGTTTCTACCGCCATGGTATCAATCATTAATATGTGTGCAGACAAGGTTTAAAAAAAAAAAAAAAAAAAAAAGAATATACGAGGGGGTGCGTTTCACGGCAGGGGTGCTGAATACGGCACAACAATTTGCCTCTTCCACTAATATCTCTAACGCCAACTCGTCAAATTTCATTTTGCGCTCGCAAACTGTAAGACACGCAACACCTCATTTAACTACTGCGGTTTGCACCTGTTATCAATTGCGCACGCAATCTTAGTTGATCACCCGCAAAACACACAACAACAGCACGCGCAAACTTTTTCAGTGCACACGCAATTTAGTACTCTTTATTTAGGATCTATCAATCAATGTCCTAGAATTCGAATTCTTTATTTGGGGACCTTTAACAGATATGAGATTAAAATGCGATTAATTAGATTAATTAATTATAAATCCTGTAATTAATTAGATACATTTTTTAATTGCCTGACTAGTTTAGAGTTTAGAGCACTAGTTTAGATACATGATGATCTGACTGAAACAAGGACATGGTCACATGACATCTAAAGGAAATCCAAATAAATATCAGAGTGAGACACTTGTTTAGTCGAGTTTATTGATACTGAAAAAATGAAGCTTGTAAAACAGACAAAACTGTTGATGAGACACTAAGACAAACTTAAGACTTGAATCAACCTAAGATACCATCAACAGTCCCAGATATAAAAGACCAGATCCTACCATCAGAGTACAAATGAAAGGTAGAGCAGAGAAAGAAGAAGACAAGTGATCAACAAGTGCTCCTGCTGAAAAACTACATCTAATACGACTGAACATGAGTCCAACCGTCCACCTCCTGTCAGCAGCTGGACAACCGGATGTTCTCCAGGTCTTTTATCCTCTATTTGGGTTTGGAGACGCAGCTGCAGAGACTGCTGGGATCACTGTTGGTTGGTTTTGATCCTCACAGCAGAATAAGTCACCACATCTTCTTCCTCCTTGACCTGAAGTGAACAAACCAGAAACGTCACATGATTCCTCAGAAATCCTGCTCATCAGCCACATTTACACCCACATGTGCTGGTTGAAATGTGGACATTTCAGTTTGAAACCATCTGTGCTAATAGGATGTTGAGTTCATCATAAAGATGTCGGATTTCACAACTTCAGATCCGTTTTTTGTTCATTAACGATAACATCATCACGTAGAAGTGTTTTCTGCAACACGTCTGCAGCTGGAAGTCACTTTTACTGTCTGAAGTATCAGTTTGTAGTTTAACTTCATCATTCGTTTATGAGGAAGCTGGTTGTGGAAGCAACGTTTCAACGATGCATCCACAGACTTCCTCTCAGCAGTCTCCACCTGAAGTTCTTCCGGAGACACCGAGTCAATCTGAAGCTGGCAGAGAAATACAATCTGTCCAGTAATTCCTGGCTCCACCCCCAAAATACAGGAACCACTGAAACTAGCTCCGCCCCCAAAATACACTTCAATAACCCCTGAAAGAGAAGCCTGAAATCACCTGTTCGTCTATATTTACTTACGTTTATCTTAGCAGAAGTCTTCCCAGAGTGATCGACAGCGGCGTAGGTCATGTTGTTCTCCGACTCATCCTGGAGGAAAACAGGAAATACTCAGAAAGTGGTTTCAAGATCTGTGTTGCTGTTTGAAACCACAAGTTTCATTTTCCATTCAAGATGAAAGTAAGTTGTTTTTAGCCACAAGAGACGAGAGGGAGATCAGATCATAGACGTTACAAGAGGCGCATTGGACAAGCTCTCTGTGACATCAACCACAGGTTTCTGAAGACTCTGATTCTTTGTACTATGCAGTGACACATTGCAAATGGAAGGAACAAACACACCTGAGATGCCTGCAGTTAGTTACAGTTAGTTCTTCTAGCTTGGTTAGCTGATCTTATGATGATCTATGAGGCTAATTAATATTATTTTATGGTCATTCTGATCACCCCTCCTTGAACCGCCACTTTATTGTGGTGGAGGGGTTTGTGTTTCGCGAATGATCCTAGGAGCTGTGTTGTCGGGGGCGTTACCTTGGCAAACAGGTCCTCGATAACGGGCCAAACTAAGAGCGTTTCACAATTCAAACATGGACAAAAGAAAGCCTGGGGTTGGGGCTCGAAGGCGAGCGCCTGGTGGCCGGGTCTTTGCCCGTGGGACCCGGCTGGACTCAGCCTGAAACGGCCACGTGGGTTCATATCCTCCGCAGGAAGGACCATGACAGGCTAGTGCAATGTGGTCTGGCTAGCAGTCGTGGCGGGGCCTCAATGACCCAATCTCTGGACCAAAACCCTCTCAGTAGGGACATGGAAAGTCACCTCACTGGGGGGGAAGGAGCCGGAGCTTGTGCGTGAGGTTGAGAGATACCGGCTAGAGATAGTCGGGCTCACCTCCACACATAGCTTGGGCTCTGGAACCCAGCTCCTTGAAGGGGGCTGGACCCTCCACTACTCTGGAGTTGCCCAGGGTGAGAGGCGGCGGGCTGGTGTGGGCTTGGTTATAGCCCCCCAGCTCAGCCGCCATGTGTTGGAGTTCACCCCGGTGAACGAGAGGGTCGCTTCCCTGCGCCTCCGGGTCGGGGAAAGGTCTCTCACTGTTGTTTGTGCCTACGGCCGAACAGCAGTGCGGAGTACCCGGCCTTCTTGGAGTCCCTGGGAGGGGTACTTGATGGTGCTCCAACTGGGGACTCCATTGTTCTACTGGGGGACTTCAACGCTCACGTGGGCAATGACAGTGATACCTGGAGAGGCGTGATTGGGAGGAACGGCCTCCCCTATCTACAGAGCGGTGCTCTGTTATTGGACATGTTTGTCCATAACAAACATGTTCGAGCATCAGTGCACGTGGCACCAGGACACCCTCAGCCGGAGGCCAATGATCGACTTTGTTGTCATTTCATCTGATCTTCGGCCGCATGTCTTGGACACTCGGGTGAAGAGAAGGGCTGAGCTGTCAACTGATCACCACCTGGTGGTGAGTTGGATGCGCTGGCGGGAGGAGAAAGTTGGTCAGTCTACGCTCCCACCCTCACATATGGTCATGAACTCTAGGTAATGCCGAAAGGATAAGATCACAGATACAAGCGGCCGAGATGAGTTTCCTCCGCAGGGTGGCTGGACGCTCCCTTAGAGATGAGAAGCTCAGTCACCCGGGAGGAGCTCAGAGTCGCTGCTCCTTCACATGGAGAGGATCAGCTGAGGTGGCTTGGGCATCTGTACCGGATCCTCCAGGACGCCTCCCTAGGGAGGTGTTTCAAGCATGTCCCTCCGGGAGGAGACCCCGGGGAAGACCCAGGACACGCTGGAGAGACTATGTCTCTCGGCTGGCCTGGGAACGTCTCGGACTCCCCTCGGCAGAGCTGGAGGAAGTGTCTGGGGTGAAGGACGTCTGGGATGGATGGATGGATGGATGGATGGATGGATGGATGGATGGATCAAATCTGTCCAAACATCCTCCTTATTCAATTCAATTCAATTCAATTTTATTTATATAGCGTCTAATACAACAGATGTTGTCTCTAGACGCTTTCCAGAGATCCAGAACATGAACATAAACATAAACATGAACATAAACCCCTGAGCAATTATTACATAAACAATGGCAGGTAAAAACTCCCATAGTGGGAGAAAAGCCTTAAGCCAAACAGTGGCAAGAAAAACTCCCCTTTAGGAGGGAAGAAACCTTGAGCAGGACCTGGATCATAAGGGGGGACCCTCCTGCCGAAGGCCAGACTGGGGGGGTTGGGGACGTCAGCAGCACACAGCAGGCAGGTGGAAGCAGCAGCGGGATGACCAGAGGGGGGGGGGGGCGTCAGCAGCACACAGCAGTCATGTGGAAGCAGCAGCGGGATGACCAGAGGAGGGGGGGCGCAGGCCGGCGGAAGCAGCAACAGCAGACATCCACGTAGGCAGGTGGAAGCAGCAATGGGATGACCGGGGATGGGGGGGGGGCCGGGAACACAGGCCAGAACGCAGCTCCCGAGGCTCCGGCCTGCAAACATGCACAAAAGAGAAAAAAAGGGGGGCCGGCACAAGAGACTACAGGAACGATGGACAAAAATGATAGCTATGAGATATTTATAATAAATAAAAATGGTAATGGAGAAGGGAGGCAGGGAAAAGGAGAGGAGAAGAAGGGTGAGAGGCACCGCCCAGCGGACCATGTCGGTGCCCCACTGCAGCATAGGCCTATAGCAGCATATCTACCGCGAAGCTATATTTGAGACTAACTATTATAGTCTTGTTTTATAGCTGCAACTATGACTACTGACTCTAACACACTAGAGTTTACACTACCTAGAGATTTACCAACACCAGCTAGAGGTTTATTAAACACTAACTATAGGCTTTATTAAACAGAAAGGTTTTAAGTTTAGTTTTAAAGGTGGAGGTGGTGTCAGCCTCCTTAACCCAGATTGGAAGTTGGTTCCAAAGTAATGGTGCCTGATAGCAGAACGCCCGCCCTCCAAATCTACATTTAGATACTCTAGGAACTACGAGTAAACCTGCACCCTGGGAGCAGAGAGCTCTGCCAGGAACATAAGGCACTATCAAATCTTGTAAATACTGCGGAGCTAAGCCGTTTTGGGCTTTACTGTATATGCAAGTAATAAAATTTTAAATTGGATTCTGAATTTTACAAGTAGCCAATGGAGCGACGCTAACACTGGAGAGACGTGGTCTCTCCCGCTGATTCCTGTCAGTACTCGTGCTGCTGCATTCTGGATCAGCTGGAGCCTATTCAGCAAATTACTTGGACATCCTGCTAACAACACATTATAGTAATCTAGTCTAGAAGATACAAACGCATGAACTAGTTTTTCTGCATCACTCTGCGATAGGATTTTCCTAATTTTTGCAATATTACGGATATGGAAAAACGCTATTTTACAAACCTGATTAACATATGGTTTAAACGACAAATCCTGATCGAAAACAACACCAAGGTTTCTCACAGTTGCACTGGAAGCCATCGCAACACAATCTAGTCCCTTCCTAAGATGCTCTGGACCAAGAATGATAACCTCTGTTTTATCTGAATTTAGAAGCAAGAAATTTCTGGACATCCAGTCCTTGATGTCCCTAAGACATGCCTGACGTTTAACCAACGGTTCTGTCTCATCTGGCTTCATAGACAAATAGAGCTGCGTATCATCAGCATAGCAATGAAAGTGTATGCCGTGATTCTGGATTATACTTCCCAATGGCTGCATGTATAAACTGAACAAGATTGGCCCTAGCACTGAACCCTGCGGAACACCATAACAGACCCTTGACTGTTCTGAAGAAACCTCATGTACATGAACAAACTGGAACCTGTCAGATAGATATGATTTAAACTAACGTAAAGCTGTCCCTTTATTCCCAACAACATGCTCTAACCTGTGCAGTAAAATGCCATGATCAACAGTGTCAAAAGCAGCACTGAGGTCCAGTAGAACCAGTATGGACACTAATCCCTTATCTGAGGCCATAAGAAGGTCATTCGTGACTCAAACCAGTGCTGTCTCTGTGCTATGATGCATTCTGAACCCTGACTGAAAGACTTCAAACAGATAATTTCTATACAAATAGTCACATAACTGGCTTGAAACTGCCTTTTCCAGAATTTTAGATACAAATGGAAGGTTGGAAATTGGCCTATAATTAGCTAAGCTGTGTGGGTCAAGAGAAGGTTTTTTAAGTAAAGGTTTGATAACTGCCACTTTGAAAGCCTGTGGTACATATCCTAAGCTTAGGGATAGGTTGATTTGGTCCAGTATTGTCGCACCAATAAGAGAAAAAATATGTTTGAATATTCGAGTCGGGATGGGGTCTAACATACATGTGGTTGACTTAGCTCTATTAACGAGTGAGGTCAGCTCAGGGAGGTCTATAGGATCAAAACAGTCTAGAGTCAAGTCAGAGCCTAGGGAAGTCGCTAAAGCTGAAGAAACGTCCACAACCGGCTGGTTGATTTTTTCTCTAATTCTCGTGATTTTACTGTTAAAGAAGCTCATAAAGTCCTCACTACTGAGAGCTGCAGGGATGCACGGCTCAACAGAGCTGTGACTCTTTGTCAGCCTGGCTACAGTGCTGAACAGAAAATGTGGGTTACTTTTGTTGTCCTCTATCAACGTTGAATAATAAGCTGTTCTGGCTTTGCGAATGGCTTTTTTATATTAGAATATCTTTCCATTCACGATAGGAGTCTACAGACTTACAAGAGTGCCACTTCCTTTCCATTTTACGCATGTTTTGTTTCAACATGCGAATATCTGAATTATACCAGGGAGTTAAGCTCCTATGGTTGGAAACCCTCCTTTTCAAAGGAGCAACTTCATCTAAAGCTGAGTGCAACAAATCAGCAGTGTTACTAACAAGAAAATCAACATCAACATCAGAGGTAGAACCCAGGTCACTGGCCTCTATTGCTTCAGTAGAGGCTTCACTATTTTCCACTGTCGCAAGATGAGCAATGGCCTCCTTAAATTTAGCAATAGCTTCATCAGACAAACATCTGCTAAAATAATACCTCCTGCCCTGCACTTCAACATCGACAAACATTAAATTCAAACGTTATTAAATAATGGTCGGATAAAAGGGAGTTTACAGGTGACACCAACAGATCATCAGTTTAAACACCGTAGGTGAGAACGAGATCGAGAGCATGATCAAAACGCTTATTGGCGTCTCCACCAAATCAACACCAGGAACAAGTGTTGGCAGAGAACTGAAAGTAGGTCTAGCAGACCTCCACTGGGGTCTGCAGTCACTCGGTCTGACACTACCGGTGTTAGACCTGTTGTGGTCGGACAAGTCTACCAACATTCTCGTCTGGCAGCAGACTTCAGCTTTGGAGGATCCAGAAATAACCTGCTGGAGCTCCCGACTCCTTCAGTTGATCCAAACTGGAGGAGCAGCAGAGCTGCTGGTGAACATTTACAACCAGAGCTCTCATCTCAAATATGGTTTTTAAGATCAGAGATGACCACTGCGATGATCAGTTAGGACAAGGATGGGCATCTCCAGTCTTCAAGGGTCACTGTCCTGCAAGTTTTACAGTCTTACCTTTATTTTAGTGGAAGTATTTGGATCAAAACCACCAACAGCAGCATAGGTAACATTGATCTCTGGATCATCCTGGAAACAAACACAAATGCAGAAATGTCTCTTAAACTCTGTTACACGAACATTTGTTCCAGAGAAGAATCAACCTCTGAACATCAACGTTGATGAAGTTCCATGTTTGACCACAGGGGAATAAAAAGCGCTCTGATACTCACATTGTGGTGCATCAGCTGTTGAACATCTGAAACAAAGGTCACATTTCAAGAGTTAGTCAACAACATCACCACATGGCCATCAAGTTACTTAGTAGATACATTTTCTACTAATAAACTTCTGCTCTGCATTAAAGTTAGTATCAAGGCGTCTCAACAAAAAAACACTCCAGCAAGATTTTATATAATCATTCAGATTCAACTTGAGCATTTTTGAATTGTCTTCTTCTTCAAAAGGAGAATAAATGTAGTTTTCTTCACATATATATACCCCAGGAACAAATCTCTGTAGGATCAAGACCTCAGAGTTGTGTTTCATCTCAACAGAGGATTTGACCTCTGCAGTTATTGGAGGTTCCTGGAGTTTCCAGAAGTGGAATCTGAGACAGAGACTTCAGTCATCAGCTGGTTCAGTTCTGCACATGTGCTGTTTTCTGATGACTTTCATACTTGTTTCATTCTGCTGATCTTCTGTTTCTTTGGTTTTCCTCCTGCAAACGATGAGAAGAGCAACAACAACAGCCAGAACCACCATCACCCCCCCGACTGCTGGTCCGATGATCACGCTGGTGTCGATCAGAGAGGAATCTGGAATCAAAGGATTCAACTAAATGATTGCAAAGGAAATATGAACAATTGTCTGAATTAATTATACATGTATGAGGTTAATTGTGATTATAACAAACATTTTAGATGATGTTTTGCTCTTCTCTCCTTTATTTCCTTGTCTTCATGATTTCAGGGTGTCTTACCTGTAAAGTCCAGCGTGTATTCAGCATCTATCTTCACTCTGTCTCCTTCAACAACCTGGCAGGTGAATCTTCTCTTGGAGCCTCTCTGATGTTTCACCATCAGATCAGAAACACAGTTCTTCTGTCCTCCAGACACAAACCCATCACCTTCACCAAGCAGCACAGTTCCTGTCTCATCCACCCAGATGATGCTGTTCTGCTCACAGGAACCCAAATCACTGTGTCTCATCAGAGAACAGTGTAATGTCACATATCCATCGCTTCCTGTATACACATCTGGTGGATATAGAGAGACTAGAAGAGGACAAATAACTTCTTACAGGATAATAAAAATGTCCATCAAGCTTATTAAATGTATTAAAATGTGAGAATGTCTTTAATTTACAGTCTTGGTTTAACTGATTGTTTCATGAGGAGGATTCAAACTGACAGTCTGGATGTTATTAAGTCAAGACACTCACCTGTTAAAACACTCAGATACACAGATGTGTCATAGTGAGCATCATCTCCAACCCTACAGGTGTAAAGACCAGCATCTTCAGCAGTGATGTTGTTGATGATCAGAGAGCAGTCACTGCTCAAACTCATCCTGTCAGCTCGAGGTGACTTCTTCTCAATAAGTCCATTATTAATCTCATTTTGTGTGTTTGGATTTTGAATGTTGTTGGAAATCCAGTGAACATGAGAACATGGGTCGAATGCTGAATCGCATTCTCTTGGTAAAACGACGTCATCTCCAGCTCTGTGATGGAGAACGATTCCATCACTGATTCCTGCTGCAGAGAAAAACACAGAGAAATTTTTTACACGTCGCTCGATGCAGAGAAGGCTTTCGACCAGGTTGGATGGCCTTATCTGTTTGAAAATTTAAAAATATTTCATTTGGGGGTGCCCCCTATCTCCCCTGATCTTTGCTTTAGCAATCAAACCCCTGGCTGGGAGTATCCGCTCAGACCCGTTAATTCATGGTTATAACACACAAAAATCTATAAATAAAATCTCATTATATGCGGATGATATTTTGTTATTTATCTCTCAACCACAAGTCACGATTCCGCAGATACTCGATAAAATCAATTCATTTGGGACTTGATGCCCATACATGTACAAAATAATGCTTGGTTACAGAACCTCCCTTTCGGCATATCTCCAGAGAAATTTACATATTTAGGAATTCAAATCACAAGGTGCCACTCCTCTCTATTTAAGGAAAACTTCCTACCATTGTTGTCTATATTACAGTCGAATATACTGTTTTGGAAGACCTTTCCGATATTATTGCTGGGCAGAGTCAATGCTATTAAAATGACTTTTTTGGCACAGGTATTATATTTATTTCAGAATATTCCAGTGTTTCTGACCAAATCCTTCTTTAAAAAAATAGACTCGATTGTACTCCCTTTCCTGTGGGAATACAAAACGCGAATGCAAATCTAAGATGGAGGGGGGCTTGCCACTTCCAAACATTTTGTCATATTATTGGGCTTCACAAATCAGAATTATGGCATATTGGCTGGATGACACAGTAATTCCACCAAAATGGCTTGAATTGGAGCAGGAAGCATGCCAGCCTTATTCTATAGGTACCATCCTTTTGGCACCTTACACTATTGAAAAATCTTTATACAATTTCAATGAGATGAGCCACAGTACAGTGCACATTTGGAAACAAATTAAGTTACACTTTAAGTTAAAACCCATAATGTATGCACTACCAGTGACTAGGAACCCTACCCTTCCACCAGCCAATCTGGATAATACTTTTAGTCTCTGAAAGGCAGGCATCCATACAATAGGAGACTTATACATTAAAGGCATATTTGCTTCTTTTGCACAGGGCTGTTTATGAATTTTTACCTTTATTTTTTATTATTTTTATTTACTCATTTATTTATCTATTGTTATTCTTAGCTATCTTTTATTTCTTTGTATTTTGCATTCCATATTTTGTATTAGTTTCTTCAGTTATTATGTTCTAAGAAAACAAAAAAGTGCACTATGACCTGTACTCTATGCGCACTGATGTGTGTATACTGTAAAATTGCAACGGTATTTTAATGTGCTCTAATAAAACACATTTGAAAACTAGAAAATAGAAACACTTCACACATCAACCTGACCCAAGAAACATATTTGACCTACACATTTAAGTTTGTCAGCACAGAATCAACATTCAATAACCTCACACATCCTCCATCATTTTCTTTACCGTTTTCGCTGACCTTCTCTCTCATAAGTCAATCACAGGAAGGACTCAACCTTTTTGTTTGCTATTGAATTCAAAGTTGGTTTTTCCAACAGGACATAAAATTTATCTTCAGCCGTAAATCGTGGGCTTTTAAATGTTTTCATTAGTTTGAATCTCCATCTTTACATAACTGACATGTTCCTGTTTCAAACCACTGAAAACCTTTATATTTAAGTGAAACAGCTGGTGTCCCTAAGGTGATGTTTAGAGTATATTTAACTTTTAAATCAATTGAACCCAATAACATATAATATAAAGTTGATATTTACCTTCAAAGTGAAGCATAAAAATGGTGAAGAGCTGCAGTCGTAGTGTCATTCTGTCTCTGCTGAATGAAATGATGCTTTTCTCTCCTTCTCATCTGAATATGAACATGTCAGTTCCTGTTTCTGGTTAACTTGCTGGCTAAAATCATCTTCACACCAACTCCCAATGTCCTCACACTGCTGCGAATCCTCTGAACACACAACCAGGAAGAGTTCAAGTTCAAAGAAACAAGCTTCAATTAAGTCATAATAAAAGTAAAGACCGAATGTCCTTTGACTCGTTCCCTGTGTGACTTCGTCCAGCTCCAAAGGTGGTTTGGTTTGTTCTGAATTATGTCTTTGGTCTCATAAAATAAAAAAAAGGAAGTTTCTTCTCTTTTTTTAAGTTCTTCTGTAACATCCGTCCTCTAGTCAAATCAAGAGGAACTTATTTGGTAAAGTATGAACCAGCGGACTTGAAGCTTTGAACGAGCTCGTGCTGCTGAACTTCTCTGTGTGGGAAATTCAAAGATTCACTTCCACAAACGTTTTAGCTCCTGTTGCCAGTTAGGGGCAGTCTCAGGAATATAGTTTGGGTTTTTAAGCTATTCTTGATCTCCTTGATCTTTTCCTTGATTAAAGTAAAGATGTCATAGTGGACAAACTTCTGCTTTGTGGTGAAGAGTTCAGGGTCACCGTGCTGCCTGGTTTAAAAGGAGAAGCAGCATTTTCTTAGGTTTTCTTTCAGACAACAAATCCTCTTATGAAGGTACAAATCTGCTCCTTCTGAATAAGTATTGTAGTTGTATCTAATTCACCCAATATTCACCTGTTTTTCCTCCGTATCAGCCCTCTCACTCTGCAGCGTGGCAGCAGCCCATGGTGGTTTGTGTTGCTCGGGCTTTGGCTTGCTGACGTCTTCATCAATAAACAACCAATCAAATGTCTTCCTGGTGGGCAATCAACAAAACAACGTGCCTCGATGTATGACACAGGCTGTTTAAACGCTTCCCCTTCTGGTACACACCGCTGAGCTCTCTGCACAAGAAGAACCAGAACGGTTTCCTTCCTGAAATCCCCCTGATCACCTCTTACAGAGCACCAGGTATCTTAACACTCACCCACATCCACACACATCATACATCCCCTGAATTCCACCACTTGCTGCCTTGATACTCTGCCAAAAGAAAAGGGAAAAAGTTTTTTAAGTGTTGCACATTGTATGGCCTCAGAGCTTCCAGACATTGTAAATACAGTCTTGCTCAACATTATTAGCCCACTTTCATGTTTTGCATAACTGAGTAAATCCCTTCAGAAATAAATGAAAATGTACCACATTTTTATTGGAGGTCCAAAGTAATATAACAAGATTGTTATTTCAACATAGCTATTGTAATTCCAAAGGGGAAAAAAAACAGAAAACCAGGATGTGAATCATTGTATTATTATATCTTTTACCTAATGGTTCTAGGTGTTTTTTTTATTTTGCTTGTATGTTTAAAATACTTTGTATATACATTATATATACATTATGGGGTAAATCCACAAAGAATAGATTGCGCCCGCAAATAGCGCTGTGAATTGCGCTGCATTTGCGCCCGCAATTTGCCCCGCTTTAAGGTCCTATTCACAAAATATTTTGCTCTAATGATATACCGGGGCAGCACGGTGGCTTAGTGGTTAGCACTGTTGCCTCACAGCAAGAAGGTCCCCGGTTCGACTCCCAGGCCCGGCAGGGTCTTTCTGTGTGGAGTTTGCATGTTCTCCCCGTGCTTGCGTGGGTTTTCTCCGGGTACTCCGGCTTCCTCCCACAGTCCAAAAACATGCATATTAGGTTAATTGATGATTCTAAATTGCCCGTAGGTGTGAGCGTGAGTGTGATTGTGAGCATGGTTTGTGTGTTTCTATGTGGCCCTGTGATGGACTGGTGACCTGTCCAGGGTGTAACCCCTGCCTCTCACCTGAAATGAGCTGGGATAGGCTCCAGCAGACCCCCGTGACCCCGCAAGGGATAAAGCGGGTAAGATAATGAATGAAAAAAAAAAGGATATACCGGGGCAAACACGCCCATAAAGTTTTGCGGCTGAGTGCAATTTGCCCTTGTCTCAGTAAGTGAGCAGTGTTCTCCATATTTCAGCACACAGATTGGTCCATAATGAAAACTGCAGAAATAAAAAATAAAGCGAGTGAAAATAAAACGCTGTGAGGCGCAAGGGCGCAATTTCCACTGGGAACAGGGGGGGCATGTCCCCCCCACTTTTCAAACTCATGCTTTTTGTCCCCCCCCCCCCCCCGGCGACTGGGACACACGTCCCCCCGTCTTTTCAAAATCATGTTTTTTTCCCCTTACTTTTTACAGTTTAAAAACTAACGGTAGGCTCAGCCTTAAATTGCAAATTATCAAGACACTGTATGAAAGCGATACGAAAACGGGCCCGCAGCCCCGCTTCACCCCCCGCTCCCCCTCCTCCTCTCCCGTCTCCCCTCAGAGCTGCTCAGGGCGGGTTTATGGTTCTGCGTTCCTTTAACGCAGAGCCTACGGCGTAGGTGCGCGTCGCCGCGTACCCTACGCCGTAGGCTCTGCGTCGTTTTAACGCGGGACCCTAATTTAGGCACCATACACCTGCACGTAAAGGTTTCACGCGCGCGTAAAACTCATATATATGAAAAAAAAATCTGAGTCCCTTTAGGGGCTCCGTGGGGCTCCCTAAACGCAGCCCCTCATTTGTTCTGTCCTAAGCGGTGGGTGTGAGGAGGTTCCCCGCATGTCACCACGGCAGCAGCAGCACCAGAGTCCTGACTGACTGAGCTTCACACAGAGGGACACGATCAGCGCTATTTTATTTTATTATTTTGTTATTTTAAGTCTGATATATGTTGTGATATGTGATGACATTATTAAGCTGTTAAACACACACATTCTAGATTTATATGTTTATATGGTGGAATTGTTTGTAATAAAGCAGCCCCTTATGTATGGATGAATCCTGAACTCCGTCCTGTTACTTTTATTTTTAAATCCGATAAGTCCACAACCCCACTTGATCTGATTGTCTACAGTCATGTCTGACTGTAGATTTCACCCTTAATATCATTCAGTATCACACAGGCTTGAATGATATTGGAGAGAGAGAGAAACAGAGAGATGGGGAGTGAGGAGTTTGCGCGCAGTAAGTTTAATACACGCTTCTGAAACACGGTATTTGCTCCACTATTTTTGCGTGTGGCAAATAGCGCTGGCCTTTGTGAATTAGGCGCTTTTTGCAATGAGGCTTATTTGCATAGAAAGGGGGCAATTTTGCGCCGAATGTATGAATATTACCTAATTTGCATGCATGCAAATGGCACCGGCGCAGACTGCCACTATTTGCTTGGCAGCGCAGTTTGTGGAGCAATTCGCCCTTTGCGGGTGCTTTGTGAATTAGACGCTCTCTTTTTGTCTCATTTGCACCGGTTTAGCGGCCGCAAAAGCCGCGCAATCCTTTTGTGGATTTGGCCCTATGTGTACTCTTTGTTCATTCCCTAGTGGATACATACTTTCTGCGGATATGAATTGTGGAGGAAATTAGGATTGTTGTGTGTCATTGGATATCTTAATGTTGATGGTTTGTAGAGATACTGGGATTCCTGGGTAATAGGGGGAAGGGTTGGGGTAGTCATTAATTGTTCTGTTTTTTTTTGTTTTTTTTTGTCTGTTTATTAGTGCCACGGCTGCAGCAAGAGGCACTCCTCCTCCAAAGCTATGCAATAGCAAGGAGGAGGAATGTTTTCCTGCGGGTTTATTTTTTTTCTTATTATTCATTTTCCGGACAGATTTCGGTTCGCTACTCCTCCTACAGCTTTGAGAAAATGCAAACAGTAAAAACGTAGGTACGTGCGCCTTAAAGGAGCTTGAGGCTCCTTTTAAGAAATGAGACTCTCTAGCGCCACCCTTCACCACGACGGCCGTTGGGGGTACTGCAGCCAACAGTGAAGCTGGCACGGGAGAACGTGGAGAACGCACATGCAGCGTCATGTGACGTCACATCCGCAGCCCAGCGCGGGACATTCGGGACCGAATTGCAGCACATTTTGCAGCACACGGTCTGTTCAAGGTAAAGGAGAGATACACTAGAGGGCTCATTCTTTTGGGTTTGGAACGCTTCATCTGACATTATTACTAGAAAACTTAAAATGTATACGGATTTTTTTCATAATTCCTGCCACAATCCGGCCTCAAGCTCCTTTAAGCGGGAATCGTGTGCTATGACTTTTATTAGCGATTGGCGTGCACGTTTTTGCGCAACGTGCAAAAACGTGCGCGCTTACCCCCAT
Source organism: Cololabis saira (assembly GCF_033807715.1). Lineage (NCBI taxonomy): Eukaryota > Metazoa > Chordata > Actinopteri > Beloniformes > Belonidae > Cololabis > Cololabis saira. Next base: position 36,303,586 of record NC_084604.1, on the reverse strand, counting down.
CCGGAATGCATTGGGAAAACTTTGGGGCCTCACCACTCGCACACCGTTAATCGAAAAATTCTGAACCGATTTAGAAAGTTGTAGGCCCTTAATTACTTTTAAAAAAACTTAATAAACCTTAAAAACTACAGTCCTGTGGATTTTCAGAGCGATGGCACAAATAGTTTTTGCACGAAGTGCAAAAACATTTCTAAATTTCCAAACTAATGGGGAACTCATTTCCCCATGTATTTCTATGGCGCCATTCAAAGCGGATGGGAGAAAAAAGACAAAATTCACCTTTTTTCTGAGTCACGTATCTTTCTCATACTTGCACGTAGAACTGTCATTCAAACTTCAAAACGGAGGAAAACCTCTCTTCTTTCTCCAAACCTGAAACTGTTTTTTCCTAAAATGTACACTTTTCAAGATATGAGCGCTCAAGCGAGGACTGGAAATTACTTTTTTGTCAAATCTAGAGTGAAGTTCTAATTGTTTAGAGTGAGCGAAACATTCAAAAAATGACCATACTTTTTATTTGTAACTCGAGCTCACGGCCGAACCGTAAAAGCTGGACAAATAATTTTCGGTCAAAATGTAGACATAGGTGTTGGGATTCATATAATGTGACTTTGACAGGCGGGGTATGCACAAAATTTAAACGGCGATGGCTAAAGCGGCAACAACTCCTGCCTCTGTCTCCATTGACTGCAATGTAAAAAAAATGTTTTCTTCAAAAAAATCAAATTTTTGTTTTCGAACTGCCGTTATTAACACATTTTAAGGAATATCTGAATAAAATTAAGATTGTCAGAATCTGCCGGGTTCTGTCTCTCTCACGATGTCTTTGTTTTTCTGCTAGGAGCTATGGTTTTCTCACAAATTTACGAGTTATTTGAGGAAAGCTGGGGTTTTCTCACAGCCAGTCCGGAACCTTCCTCATTTCGAGGTTCTTGTTGCCCCTAGTAACCAGAGCTCAGCTGTTGACTGATTAGACTGAGCCAGACTGGTCACATGACCCAGTCAGTACAGACTTCATATACTTTACCCTGGAAAATGGAGAAATCTGAACCCTGACCTTTTGACCTTAGATGATCAACGGTCCTGCTGGGAACCGGTTCATGGGATATATATGTATATTATTATATTATACATATAAATATTTACATTTGTATATTATATATACAAATTAGCCCCGCCCCTTCTTCTGATTGGCCGATATGTTATAGTACAATATCTCTTGAATGGTTTGACATAGAGTCATGGGTGGTGTCATTGGACTCGGTTTCGAGTCCTTGACGTTCATTGGTGCAAATTAGCCCCGCCCCTTCTTCTGATTGGCAGATATGTTATTGTCCAATATCTTTTGAATGGTTTGACATAGAGAGTCATGGGTGGTGTCATTGGACTCTGTATTGAGTCCTTGACTTTTATTGGTGCAATTTAGCCCCGCCCCTTCTTCTGATTGGCCAATATGTTATAGTCCAATATCTTTTGAATGGTTTGACATACAGAGTCATGGGTGGTGTCATTGGTCTCTGTATTGAGTCCTTGACCTTCATTGGTGCAAATTAGCCCCACCCCTTCTTCTGATTGGCCGATATGTTATAGTCCAATATCTTTTGAATGGTTTGACATAGTCATGGGTGGTGTCATTGGACTCGGTTTTGAGTCCTTGACGTTCATTGGTGCAAATTAGCCCCGCCCCTTCTTCTGATTGGCCGATATGTTATAGTCCAATATCTTTTGAATGGTTTGACATACAGAGTCATAGGTGGTGTCATTGGACTCTGTATTGAGTCTTTGACCTTCATTGGTGCAAATTAGCCCCGCCCCTTCTTCTGATTGGTTGTTTCTATTTTCTGCTATAACTTTTGAATGGTTTGACATAGAAAATCATGTGTGGTGTCATTGGACTTAGTTTAGAGTCCTTCACCTTTATTGCTTTCAAAATGCAATAATGTACACAAATATGCAGCAGCCCGCCGTGGCACTCTCGAAATTTCTGCGAGGAATTTTGTCTAGTTATTTTTCTTGTTCATTTTCCGGACAGATTTCGGTTCGCTACTCCTCCTACAGCTTTGAGAAAACGCGAAAAGTAAAAACGTAGAAACGTGCGCCTTAAGCGGGAATCATGTGCTATGACTTTTATAAGCGATTGGCGTTCACGTTTTAGCGCAACGTGCACAAACAAGCATTGGGAGAACTTTGGGGCTAAATGATTGTTTAGAGTGAGAGAAACATTCAAAAAATTACCATAATTTTTATTTGTAACTCGAGCTCACGGCCCAACTGTAAAAGCTAGAAAGATAATTTTTGGTCAGAATGTAGACATAGATGTTGAGATTCATAAAATGTGACTTTGACAGGGGGGGTATGCAAAAAATTTCAACTGGGGGGGCTAACAGCCACGCCAATTCCTGCCTCGGTCTCCATTGACTGCAATGTAAAAAAAAGTTTTCTTCAAAAAAATCGCACTTTGTTTTCAAACTGCCGTTACTAACACATTTTAAGGAATATCTGAATAAAAATAAGATTGACAGAATCTGCCGGGTTCTCTGTCTCTCACGATGTTTTCGTTTTTCTGCTAAGAGCTAAGGCATAAGGGTGTCCATCAGTGCACGTGGCACCAGGACACCCTAGGCCGGAGGTCAATGATCGACTTTGTTGTCGTTTCATCTGACCTTCGGCCGCATGTCTTGGACACTCGGGTGAATAGAGGGGCTGAGCTGTCAACTGATCACCACCTGGTGGTGAGTTGGATGCGCTGGCGGAGGAGGAGGTTGGACAGACCGGGCAGACCCAAACGGATTGTGAGGGTCTGTTGGGAACGTCTGGCTGAGCCCTCTGTCAGGGACATCTTCAACTCCCACCTCCGGGAGAGCTTCTCTCGGATCCCGGGGGAGGCGGGGGACATTGAGTCCGAGTGGACCATGTTCTCTGCCTCCATTGTCAACGCGGCGGCTCGAAGCTGTGGACGCAAGGTCTCCGGTGCCTGTCGTGGCGGCAATCCTAGAACCCGGTGGTGGACACCGGAAGTACAGGATGCCGTCAGACTGAAGAAGGAGTCCTACCGGGCTATGTTGGACGGTGGGACTCCTGACGCAGTAGATAGGTACCGGCAGGCCAAGCGAGCCGCGGCTCGGGCAGTCTTGGAGGCAAAAACTCGGGTCTGGGAGGAGTTCGGGGAGGCCATGGAGGAGGACTTTCGGTCGGCCTCGAGGAAATTCTGGAGGACCGTTCGGCGCCTCAGAAGGGGGAAGCAGTACTCTGCCGGCACCGTTTATGGTGCTGGTGGGGAGCTGTTGACCTCGACTGGGGACATTGTCGGACGGTGGAAGGAATACTTCGAGGATCTCCTCAACCCGACTGACATGCCTTCCACTGAGGAAGCAGAGGGTTGGGGCTCGGAGGCGTGCTCGTCCATCACCCAAGCCGAGGTCACTGAGGTAGTTCGTAAGCTCCTCAGTGGCCGGGCACCGGGGGTGGATGAGATTCGCCCTGAGTACCTCAAGTCTCTGGATGTCGTGGGGCTGTCTTGGTTGACACGCCTCTGCGACATTGCATGGAGGAAGGGGACAGTACCGCTGGGGTGGCAAACCGGGGTGGTGGTACCTCTGTTTAAAAAGGGGGACCGGAGAGTGTGTTCCAACTACAGGGGGATCACACTTCTCAGCCTCCCGGGGAAAGTCTACGCCAGGGTACTGGAGAGGAGATTACGGCCGATAGTCGAACCTCGGATTCAGGAGGAACAATGCGGTTTTCGTCCCGGTCGTGGAACACTGGACCAGCTCTACACCCTCCGCAGGGTGCTCGAGGGTTCATGGGAATTTGCCCAACCAGTCTACATGTGTTTTGTGGATCTGGAGAAGGCATTTGACCGTGTCCCTCGTGCCATTCTGTGGGGGGTGCTGAGTGAGTATGGAGTCCGGGGCCCTCTATTAAGGGCTGTCCGGTCTCTGTATGATCGAAGCAGGAGTCTGGTTCGCATTGCCGGCAGTAAATCAGACTTGTTCCCGGTGCATGTTGGACTCTGGCAGGGCTGCCCTTTGTCACCGGTCCTGTTCATAATTTTTATGGACAGGATTTCTAGGCGCAGCCAGGGGCCGGAGGGGATCCGGTTTGGGAACCTCAGGATTTCATCTCTGCTTTTCGCAGATGATGTTGTCCTGTTGGCTTCATCAGACCGGGACCTCCAGCATGTGCTGGGGCGGTTTGCGGCCGAGTGCGACGCGGCAGGGATGAGAATCAGCACCTCCAAGACCGAGGCCATGGTTCTCGACCGGAAAAGGGTGGCATGCCTTCTCCGGGTGGGTGGAGAAGTCCTGCCTCAGGTGGAGGAGTTCAAGTATCTCGGGATCTTGTTCACGAGTGAGGGAACAATGGAGCGTGAGATTGACAGACGGATCGGTGCAGACGGATGTACTGGACCGTCGTGGTGAAGAGGGAGCTGAGTCGAAAGGCGAAGCTCTCGATTTACCGGTCAATCTACGCCCCTACCCTCACCTATGGTCATGAACTTTGGGTAGTGACCGAAAGGACAAGATCGCGGATACAAGCGGCCGAGATGAGTTTCCTCCGCAGGGTGGCTGGACGTTCCCTTAGAGATAGGGTGAGGAGTTCGGTCACCCGGGAGGAGCTCGGAGTCGAGCCGCTGCTCCTTCACGTTGAGAGGAGTCAGCTGAGGTGGCTTGGGCATCTGTACCGGATGCCTCCTGGACGCCTCCCTAGGGAGGTGTTCCAGGCATGTCCCACCGGGAGGAGACCCCGGGGAAGACCCAGGACACGCTGGAGAGACTATGTCTCTCGGCTGGCCTGGGAACGCCTCGGACTCCCCCCGGAGGAGCTGGAGGAAGTGTCTGGGGTGAGGGAAGTCTGGGCACCCCTGCTGAGGCTGCTGCCCCCGCGACCCGGTAACGGAAAAGCGGGAGAAGATGAGTGAGATGAGTGAGTGCTAAGAGCTACGGTTTGATCACAAAGTGGAGTGATTTGAGGCTTGTCACAACCGAAAATCTAGGTTCTAGAAGGTTCTCTTTGCTGAGTCATCCCCGCTCCCTCTGTATATACAGTAGTAGGCTTCTGAACCTTTTTTTTTTCTCTCTCGAGTAATGAACCTGACCTGAACCCCAACACACACACACACACACACACACGCACACACACACACATACATGGTAGATGTTATTATGGGATGCTAGGTGTTTATTATGGGATGGTAGTGTTATCGGTGTTAGCGGTCCCGTTAGCGGTACCATTAGCTGTCCCATTAGCGGTCCTGCTAGCGATCCTGTTAGCGGTTCTGTTAGCGATCCTGTTAGCGGTCCTGTTAGCGGTTCAATTAGCGGTCCCGTTAGCGGTTCTGTTAGCGACGCCATTAGCGGTTCCGTTAGCGGTTGTTAGCGGTCCCGTTAGCGATCCCGTTAGCGGCTTGGTTAGCGATCCCGTTAGCGGCTCGGTTAGGGGTCCCGTTAGCGGTCCCGTTAGCGGTTCTGTTAGCGGTTTTTAGCAGTCCCGTTAGCGTTCCCGTTAGCGGCTCGGTTAGCGATCCCGTTAGCGGCTCGGTTAGCGGTCCCGTTAGCGGCTCGGTTAGCGGTCCCGTTAGCGGTCCTGTTAGCGGTTCAGTTAGTGATCCCGTTAGCAATCCCGTTAGCGGTTGCATTAGCGGTTCTGTTAGCGGTCCCGTTAGAGGTCCCGTTAGCGGTTCTCTTAGCGGTCCCATTAGCGGTTCTGTTAGCGGTTCTGTTAGCGGTCCCGTTAGCGGTCCAATTAGCAGTCCCGTTAGCGGTTCTGTTAGCGGTTGTTAGCGGTCCCGTTAGCGATCCTGTTAGCGGTCCGGTTAGCGGTCCTGTTAGCGGTTCAGTTAGCGATACCGTTAGCGACCCCGTTAGCAGTCCCGTTAGCGGTTCCGTTAGCGGTTCTGTTAGCGGTCCCGTTAGCGGTCCTGTTAGTGGTCCTGTTAGCGGTTCAGTTAGCGATCCCGTTAGCGGTCCCGTAAGCGGTTCCGTTAGCGGTTCTGTTAGCGGTCCCGTTAGCGGCCCCGTAAGGGGTCCCGTTAGCGGTTCTCTTAGCGATTCCGTTAGCGGTTCTGTTAGCGGCCCTGTTAGCGGTTCCGTTAGCAGTTCTGTTAGCGGTCCCGTTAGCGGTTCCGTTAGCGGTCCCGTTAGCGATCCCGTCAGCGGTCCTGTTAGCGGTTCAGTTACCGATCCCGTTAGCGGTTCCGTTAGCGGTTCTGTTAGCGGTACCGTTAGCGGTCCCGTTAGAGGTCCCGTTAGCGGTTCTCTTAGCGATTCCGTTAGCGGTTCTGTTAGCGGTTCAGTTACCGATCCCGTTAGCGGTTCCGTTAGCGGTTCTGTTAGCGTTCCCGTTAGCGGTCCCGTTAGAGGTCCCGTTAGCGGTTCTCTTAGCGGTTCTGTTAGCGGTTCAGTTACCGATCCCGTTAGCGGTTCCGTTAGCGGTTCTGTTAGCGGTCCCGTTAGCGGTCCCGTTAGAGGTCCCGTTAGCGTTTCTCTAAGCGATTCCGTTAGCGGTTCTGTTAGCGGTCCCATTAGCGGTCCCGTTAGAGGTCCCGTTAGCGGTTCTCTTAGGGATTCCGTTAGCGGTCCTGTTAGCGGTTCAGTTACCGATCCCGTTAGCGGTTCCGTTAGCGGTTCTGTTAGCGGTCCCGTTAGCGGTCCCGTTAGCGGTTCTCTTAGCGATTCCGTTAGCGGTCCTGTTAGCGGTTCAGTTACCGATCCCGTTAGCGGTTCCGTTAGCGGTTCCATTAGCGGTCCCGTTAGAGGTCCCGTTAGCGGTTCTCTTAGCGATTCCGTTAGCGGTTCTGTTAGCAGTCCCATTAGCGGTCCCGTTAGCGGTCTCATTAGCGGTCCCGTTAGCGGTCCCATTAGCAGTTTCTGTTAGCGATCCCGTTAGCGGTTCGGTTAGCGGCTCTGTTAGCGGTCCCGTTAGCTGTTCCGTTAGCGGTTCTGTTAGCGGTCTCGTTAGCGGTTCTGTTAGCGGTCCCGTTAGCAATTCTCTTAGCGGTCCCGTTAGCGGTTCGGTTAGCGGTTCCATTAGCGGTTCTGTTAGCGGTCCCGTAAGCGGTCCCGTTAGCGGTTCTGTTAGCGGTCCCGTTAGCGGTCCCTTTAGCAGTTCCGTTAGCGGTTCTGTTAGCGGTCCCGTTAGCGGTTCTGTTAGCGGTCCCGTTAGCGGTTCTGTTAGCGGCCCCGTTAGCGGTTCCGTTAGCGGTTCTGTTAGCGGTCCCGTTAGCGGTTCCGTTAGCGGTCCCGTTAGCGATCCCGTCAGCGGTCCTGTTAGCGGTTCAGTTACCGATCCCGTTAGCGGTTCCGTTAGCGGTTCTGTTAGCGGTACCGTTAGCGGTCCCGTTAGAGGTCCCGTTAGCGGTTCTCTTAGCGATTCCGTTAGCGGTTCTGTTAGCGGTTCAGTTACCGATCCCGTTAGCGGTTCCGTTAGCGGTTCTGTTAGCGTTCCCGTTAGCGGTTCTCTTAGCGGTTCTGTTAGCGGTTCAGTTACCGATCCCGTTAGCGGTTCCGTTAGCGGTTCTGTTAGCGGTCCCGTTAGCGGTCCCGTTAGAGGTCCCGTTAGCGTTTCTCTAAGCGATTCCGTTAGCGGTTCTGTTAGCGGTCCCATTAGCGGTCCCGTTAGAGGTCCCATTAGCGGTTCTCTTAGCGATTCCGTTAGCGGTCCTGTTAGCGGTTCAGTTACCGATCCCGTTAGCGGTTCCGTTAGCGGTTCTGTTAGCGGTCCCGTTAGCGGTCCCGTTAGCGGTTCTCTTAGCGATTCCGTTAGCGGTCCTGTTAGCGGTTCAGTTACCGATCCCGTTAGCGGTTCCGTTAGCGGTTCCATTAGCGGTCCCGTTAGCGGTCCCGTTAGAGGTCCCGTTAGCGGTTCTCTTAGCGGTTCTGTTAGCAGTCCCATTAGCGGTCCCGTTAGCGGTCTCATTAGCGGTCCCGTTAGCGGTCCCATTAGCAGTTTCTGTTAGCGATCCCGTTAGCGGTTCTGTTAGCGGTCCCGTTAGCGGCTCTGTTAGCGGTCCCGTTAGCTGTTCCGTTAGCGGTTCTGTTAGCGGTCTCGTTAGCGGTTCTGTTAGCGGTCCCGTTAGCAATTCTCTTAGCGGTCCCGTTAGCGGTTCGGTTAGCGGCTCCGTTAGCGGTTCTGTTAGCGGTCCCGTAAGCGGTCCCGTTAGCGGTTCTGTTAGCGGTCCCGTTAGCGGTCCCTTTAGCAGTTCCGTTAGCGGTTCTGTTAGCGGTCCCGTTAGCGGTTCTGTTAGCGGTCCCGTTAGCGATTCTGTTAGCGGTCCCATTAGCGGTCCCGTTAGCGGTTCGGTTAGCAGTTCCGTTAGCTGTTCTGTTAACGGTTCTGGTAGCTTATTACCTATTATCTGCAATAACTTTTGATTGGTTTGACATAGAGAGTCATGGATTGTGTCATTGGACACAATCCTTGACCTTCATTGGTGCAAATTAGCTCAGCCCCTTCTTCTGATTGGTTGTCTCTATTGGTTGTCTCTATTTTCTGCTTCTGCAGTTTTGAGTCCTTCACCTTCATTGCTTTCATAATGCAATAATGTACACAAATGTGCAGCAGCCCGCCGTGGCACTCTCGAAATTTCTGCGAGGAAATTGTCTAGTTATTGTTGCTATATTAGGGCCCGAGCACCTTCAGTGCGAAGGCCCTATTGTATCTGTAGGAATTTTTTTTTTCATTCTTTTTTCTTTCTTCTGACGAAAGGAGGGCCTTTTTGCCCCCCTAAACGTGCCCAAAAAGTCACCAAATTTTGCATGCAAACCAGGCATGGCGAAAAATTCGATATTTAATGGTTTGCATTAATGGGCGTGGCAGAATGGCTCAACAGCGCCCCCTGGAAAACTTTGTGCCTCAAGCCCCACGATACGGTTTGACGTACATGCACGAAAATCGGTACACACCTGTATCATGTCACAACTTAAAAAAAGTCTCTTGGAGTCATGCCCGAAACCGAACAGGATGTCGGCCATTTTGAATTAATTGTGTAATTTTGGAGCAATATATGCCATTCCTTCGAAAATTAATACGGCCCGAACCGTAACGTGCCCCCAAGTGTGTTATACATCAAAATGTGCGTCTCCATCCTCCGACACCACGCATTACTTTTCTCTTTCAGAAGTGTTACCGTGGCGACGCTAGACGCCAAAACGCGCGCCCCCCCTTCATCTGATTGGTCCATATTTGATAGTTCCCCAAAAGGCACCAAATTTGGCATGCAAGCCAGGCCTGGCGATAAATTTGATAATTCATGGTTTGCATTAATGGGCGTGGCAAAATGGCTCAACAGCTCCCCCCGGAAAACTTTGTGCCTCAAGTCCCACAATACGGTTTGACGTACATGAACAAAAATTGGTACACACCTGTATCATGTCACAACTTAAAGAAAAGTCTCTTGGCGCCATGGCCGAAACCGAACATGAAGTCGGCCATTTTGAACATTCTGAATTAATTGTGTGATTTTGGCGCAATTTATGCCATTCCTTCGGCAATTAATACCGCCCAAACCGTAACGTGCACCCAGGTGTGTTATACATCAAAATGTGCGTCTCCATCCTGCGACTACACGCATTACTTTTCTCTTTCAAAAGTTTTACCGTGGCGACGCTAGACGCCAAAAAGCGCGCCCCCTTCATCTGATTGGTCCATATTTGATAGTTCTCCAAAAGTCTTCAAATTTTGCATGCAAGCCAGGCCTGGTGATAAATTTGATATTTCATGGTTTGCATTAATGGGCGTGGCCTAACGGCTCAACAGCACCCCCTAGAATACTTTTCTCATAACTTTTGAATGGTTTGACATAAAGAGTCGTGGGTGGTGTCATGGGCGTGGTAGTGGGGGGAAAAGTGGACCTGACTACCCAGGGCCCGAGTAGAGAGAGGGGCCCATGAAAATCCAGATTTTTTTTTTTTTTTTGTGATGTTTTTATTTCGAATGAATTGGGCCCTCCAATTAATTGGTGTCATAATTTATTTCAAATATATTGATAACATCAAATGAGAGAATGAACTTAATGTCACAGTTCTCCCAACATATTAGACATTCTGGGGCCCCCCTCTTGAAGATGCAAAATGGTTTAGTACGCCCAACAGCGACCGGCAACAGGTCACTGGTTAGACAGTGCGCCCAGAGATCAGAGACCTGTGTGCAGGACATCATGCTGCCCAAAAAACATAGGCTACATCGGGCTATCAGAAAAAGAAAGAGAGGAAACAAAAAGAAAGACGGCTGAACGAGGGGAGGCAGCTGCTGACAGCTGCTTTCTTTCCCAAAGGTGAACCAAGCTTGTCATGCAAAGTCCAATTAAAGTATCCCCGCGTATCATACGCCGTAAGATCTGCGTTGGCGCAACGCGGAACCATAAATCAGCCGGTGTCCGTCACTCATCTGCAAGACGCTTCTCTCTGCTGCTCCATTAACACAAAGTAACGATGGATATTCGGAAGTGGTTCAAGCACTAGTACTGGACTGTCTCAGAAAATTAGAATATTGTGATAAAGTCCTTTATTTTCTGTAATGCAATTAAAAAAAACAAAAATGTCATACATTCTGAACATTCTGAAATATTGCAAGCCTTTTATTATTTTAATATTGCTGATCATGGCTTACAGTTTAAGATTAAGATTCCCAGAATATTCAAATTTTTTGAGATAGGATATTTGAGTTTTATTAAACTGTAAACCATGATCAGCAATATTAAAATAATAAAAGGCTTGCAATATTTAAGTTGATTTTTAATGAATCCAGAATGTATGACATTTTTGTATTACAGAAAATAAAATGAAACTCCGTGCTGAGATTTAATGAATGATCCATCTAGCAATATTGCTGCTGCATACCGTATATCAACATGTAAATAACATACCAATATCACTGTATGCTCAAGTGTACGTTAGTAATATATTAATTGAGCAATAACGCAATTTATTATTTTTGTCTGGTAAAAAGCCTTAGCATTGCGGTGCAGTGCTGTGTTTAAAAGTTATTGTCAATGTTCAATAAATTCATGGTGTTACCAAAGCCAATGAATAATCATGTTAAATAACTGTGATCTCACTATCAATCAAAAATGATTGTGATTGTGATTTTTGCCACAGATAGATAGATAGAGAGAGAAAGAGATATGTCTGGGTGGTGAGAACAGAAAAACAATTAGCTATTCTTCTCAATCTGGCTGAAAAATGGCTTAAAACATTTTTGCCTCTGCAACTTATTGCAGCCAGATGTAGCCTAATGTTTTAGGTATTTGAGCACAAGTAGGCCAAATGCATCAATTCAGAACCACTCATCAATATAATCTGATCTGATTGTAGTTGATTGTATAAATACCCCCCCCCCCACCCCTTTTTTTTTTCTCTCACGCGCCTCGCGGGCATGGATAGGGGCCCACTGACATTGAGAGTGTACAGGGCCCAGAATTTGGTGCTACACCCCTGGGTGGTGTCATGGGACTCGGTATTGAGTCCTTGACCATAATTAGTTAAAATTAGCCCCGCCCTTTCTTTCGATTGGTTGTCCCTCTTTCCTGCTATATCTTTTGAATGGTTTGACATAGGAAGTCGTGGGTGGTGTCTTTTCTGATATGCTTATGGGGGGCGGTGGCCGTGAGTGCGAGGGCCCGTTCATCGCTGCTTGCAGCTTTAATTTTTTTTGTTTTATTTTTATTTTTCTTTCTTTTTTTTAGCATAAGAAAAAGAGAGAATCCCTGATCGTACTGCTTCCATTCTCCATGCTATTTATGACAGTACTATGATCATCTTGTTACCATGAGATTCTTAATAAAAAATTGATCACAAAAAAAAAAGAAAATCAGGATGTGCAATAATATTGGCACCCCTCCTTAATATTTGGTCGCGATAACAGCATCCAAATGTTTCTTATATCCATCTATAAGCTTCTTGCAGTTCTTGGGTGGTATTTTTCTCCCACACTTCCTTTGCAATATGTTCAAACTCTGGAATATTTGCAGGGTTTCTTTCTCCAATGGCAGATCTCGGCTCCCTCCGAAGATTTCCAGTTGGATTGAGATCAGGACTCATTTCTTTATCTTGCTGGAGGAGCCTTGATCGTCGCCTCAAACCAGGTTTCCTTACACTGGGCAAGACAGTCCGCTCTAGAATTGCTTGATAATCTTCTGATTTCATGATGCCTGTGATACGGTCAAGGCCTCCGGTACCAGGTGCATCCACACATCATTATGGTTCCTCCACCATGCTTCACTGTTGGTATGGTGTTCTTTTTCCTTCATTACGGCTTCATTACGCCACCTGTAAACATACTGTTTGTGTGCATTACCAAAAAGCTCCACTTTTGTTTCATCTGTCCATAAAACATTGTCCCAGAAGGCTGGAGGTTTTGTTGTGCCACAAAGAGGTTGCTGCTTCAGTTATTAATAATTGTCTTACGATAGTTATTAATCATTAATAAAGAAGATGACTTATCAAAATGAATTATCAAAATGAATCAACAGGGCACCACCTGACTTATCAGGAAAATAATAACTGAACAGCAAAATCAGTCTCAAAGTAGCTGTTATTCCATACCTGCCAGCGTGTTGCCAGGGGTGACGTTACAGAATAACAGTGAAGAAAGGAGTCCGAGCACGGACCTTTGCAACCAGCAGCTTTGACAAACGTGTGTAAAATAAACACAAACAACTTCTCTCATTGAAATGAATCAGAATGTATTTACATAAGTGTTAAAAGATAGTGAAACAACACTTGCGATAAATTCCGATGCCTAAACTATAGATAAGCAACAGTTAACTAAACATTAAACACAAACTTCAGATTATAAATGTGTGTGTGTGTGTGTGTGTGTGTGTGTGTGTGTGTGTGTGTGTGTGTGTGTGTGTGTGTGTGTGTGTGTGTGTGTGTGTGTGTGTGTGTGTGTGTGTGTGTGAGAGTGTGTGTGTGTGTGTGTGTGTGTGTGTGTGTGTGTGTGTGTGTGTGTGTGTGTGTGTGTGTGTGTGTGTGTGTGTGTGTGTGTGGCAGCAATGTAACAGAAGTCTTTGATGATGTATCACTCTTTTGGCCCATTGTGGATCTCAGTTTCTTCTTTACAAGTCCAAATTTTGAAAATGAACCCTCCCCACTAGCATTGGTAACAGGTAAAGTCAAAAAGAGTCTGTTGCTCCGAACCTGTCACGGCCCGACTGCTCACAGTCCGGTTCAGTTGCCATCTGCTTGTTTTTTCTTCTTCTATGTCTGTGTCACCCACCAGACTTAAAATACCATGTTAGCTTTGGAATCTTCGTTAATAATTGCCTGGCCCCTTTTTCTTTCTCCCCCTGCGCTTGTTTCTGAGCGCCACTGAGTTTTTTGTCGGACATTTTGCCGCTGTAAAGCCTGATTTATGGTTCCGCGTTAAATCGACGCAGAGCCTACGCCGTAAGGTACGCGCCGACACGTGCCGTACGGTGTGCGTCGCCGCGTACCCTACGGCGTAGGCTCTGCTTGGTGTAACGCGGAACCATAAATCAGCCTTTAGATTGACAGGCGACAGCATTGTAACGGAAGAACGACAAATGTATTTACATTTAAAAAAAATTGCCTGACCAATCCAAGGGCCCCTCCACACGTGGGGCGCCTAGGCTGCAGCCTAGGGAAGCCTGTGCATTAATCCGTGCATACATGCGAAATACTAGAGAAGTACAAATATGTGAGAGTGTAGACTGTTGTGCTCTCTGCACTTTTCATTATGGACCAATCTGTGTGCTTAAATATGGAGAACACTGGAAACAGCTCTGCTCACTACTCAGACAAGGGAAAATTGCACTCAGCTGCAAAACTTTATGGGCGTGTTTGCGCCGGCATATCATTAGAGTAAAGTGTTTTGTGAATAGGACCTTAAAGGGGGGTAAATTGCGGGCGCAAATGCGGCGTAATTCACAGTGCTATTTGCGGGCGCAATCTATTCTTTGTGACACTTCCTCCAGCTCTTCCGAGGGGAGTCCGAGGCATTCCCAGTCCAATAAAAATGTGGATTTCAAATCTTCTCTTCTTAGTGTATTCAATTGATTAGTCATGCACTGCAATTTTGCAATGTCCTAAAATTCAAATTCTTTATTTGGGGACCTTCAGCAGATATGAGATTAAAATGCGATTAATTAGATTAATTCATTATAATTAATTAGATTTTTTTTTTAAATCGCCTGACAGCACTAATATACCGGTATATATATAGAGAAAACTAAACTGATGTTCTTCATCACTTCAAAAGCAGCGAAAGAAATAGAGTTGGTATCTATTTTTAAATATTTAGGATTTTTAATTGATGACCACTTGTCTTTTAAGGAGCACATTCAGTATGTTGTAAAAAAGCTGAGGCTTTTGTTAGGATTCTATTATAGAAAACAAGTCTTGCTTTTCCTTTGATGTAAAACAGAAACTAGTGAAAGCGACGTTTTTACCTGTAATTGACTATGGAGATGCATCTGTTCATCATCGTCCCAGTTTGGATAGTGCGTATCATGCCGCACTGAGATTTACTTCTCTACACTAAAGTAAATTGGTCATCGTTACAGGCTCATCGCCCCTCAGTCACTGGTATATGTTAATTTATAAAGCCGTTCTGTGTAAAACTCCTTCTTATTTATCTTCTCTTTTAACATGGAAACAAGGAGGTTACAATCTCCGCTCAATGGACATTTTGCATTTGGTTGTTTCCAAAAATAAGAATGTAATTTGGAATTAAAGCAGCGATGAACGGGCCCTCGCACCCACGGCCACCGCCCCCCATAAGCATATCAGAAACGATACCACCCACGACTTCCTATGTCAAACCATTCAAAAGTTATAGCAGAAAAAAGGGACAACCAATCAGAAGAAGGGACGGGGCTAGTTCAGGCCAATGAAGGTCAAGGACTCATTACAGAGTCCCATGACACCACCCACGACTCTCTATGTCAAAACATTCAAATGTTATAGCAGGAAATAGGGACAACCAATCAGAAGAAGGGGCGGGGCTAATTTTCACCAATTATGGTCAAGGACTCTATACCGAGTCCCATGACACCACCCACGACTCTTTATGTCAAACCATTCAAAAGTTATGGCAGAGAAAAGTATTCTAGGGGGCGCTGTTGAGCTGTTAGGCCACGCCCATTAATGCAAACCATGAAATATCAAATTTATCGCCAAGCCTGGCTTGCATGTAAAATTTGGTGACTTTTGGAGAACTATCAAATATGGACCAATCAGATTAAGTGGACGCGCGCTTTTTCGCGTCTAGCGTCGCCACGGTAACACTTTTGAAAGAGAAAAGTAATGCGCGTAGACGCGAGATGAAGACGCACATTTTGAGGTATAACACACCTGTGTGCACGTTACGGTTCGGGCCGTATTAATTGCCGAAGGAATGGCATAAATTGCGCCAAAATTACACAATAAATTAAAAATGGCTGACTTCCTGTTCGGTTTCGGCCATGGCGCCAAGAGACTTTTCTTTAAGTTGCAACATGATGCAGGTGTGTACCGATTTTCATGCATGTACGTCAAACCGTATTGTGGGGCTTGAGGCACAAAGTTTTCCGGGGGGCGCTGTTGAGCCATTTTGCCACGCCCATTAATGTAAACCATTAAATATCAAATTTATCACCAGGCCTGGCTTGCATGCAAAATTTGGTGACTTTTGGAGAACTATCAAATATGGACCAATCGGATGAAGTTGGGCGCACTTTTTGCCGTCTAGCGTCGACGTTAACACTTTTGAAAGAGAAAAGTAATGCGCGTAGTCGCAGGATAGAGACGCACATTTTGATGTATAACACACCTGGGTGCACATTACGGTTCGGGCCGTATTAATCATAGATAAAATAGGTTCCTAATCCAGTCAAAGAAAACAAGAGGTTGGTCACTGTTTTTCCATATTTATATTTTTATTTACATAAAAAAAGCCCCAAAATACAAAAAGACGCCATATTTGTGAGGTTAAAGCGATTTATCTTCAGTTGCTCTGAGGGACTGCAGTCATTGAAAGAACTGGAGTTACAATATCCATGGTAATGTACAACACAAAAACACTAGCGCAGTTGTTCACCGGTTTTGTTGGAGGATCAAATATTCATCCACCGTTTTGTTTGCAGGAGGTTGGCTCCATCGTTTTATTCACAGCTGCGGGTTTTAAAGCACGCTTCAAGAAACGTTGGAAGAAAATGTTTACCTGCTTACCGTGGAAAGACAGTCTGATATCAGAAAGCCTTTCAGCAAAGCTAGAACTGCTAGAGGAGAAAAATAACAAGCCCACGTTTTTTCAGTGCTGTAGCCAGGCTGATTAAAGACTCTTAGCGGGCAGACTTACATTAATAACACAATCGTGACCTCATCATGGGAAGCTTCCTAACGTTCCACCACCTTAGTTCTGTGTGTTTTCAGACAAGAAACTCGTTCAATTTCAAGTTTCACTGTAAAAAAAGGATTTTAACGAGATAAAAAGATTAAACTATCCAACAAAATGTACAAATCCTGTTTAACCCCACTGAGGATGCTCTCGTCATTGGGAGACATCTTGAAGAAATAAACTCCGGATAAAAATGAATGTTACGATTGTAGAAGTCAGAATTATTCTACATACATGTAGGAAAAGAAAAACAATGAGTTCAGTCGGTGAAAAGGAGGCAGAGACTTTTTCTAAATCCAGGCCTTGATGGATAATTAAACAATAAATATGTTTTTTGCTGCAGTAAAAAGGGATAAGTTCATTTCTGCGCCGACTGCAGGTCAGATCTATTTTCACAGCTGATTTATAGATCTGTGGATCAAACAGAAGTATCGTTTTCATAGTTCACCACATCATCATCATCATCATCTTCTTCATTGTTCACCTGTGGAAACATAAAACAAGAGTTCATGTGTCATGAGAACACACTGCTAGTCCCTCCTTGCCTTGTGTCTGGTGTCTGCTCTGGTGTTCCTGATTGGTCATGAGCATTCTTGACAATGCTGACCAGGGTTGAAGGACCAGGGTGGGAGACTGGGGCTCTGGAGAAATCTGATTGATTATGTTGTTATGCAGCCGATGATTGTGATGAGACTCCAGTGAGGAGCTACTGGGGTTCTAGTGATAAAACTAACAAAACAAACTAACAGAGATGTTTTTTAAATCATGTTTTCTTGTGAGTTTCCTACCTGTTTCATCCTGTAAATGATGAGAAAAGTAGCAATGCTGACCAGAACCACCATCAGCCCCCTGACCACCGATCCAATAATCAGTCTGGTATTGATCAGACTGGAATCTGGAACCAAAGGATTCATAACAAAGTATATATTAACACTCTGTGACTTCATTATAAGTGTGGATATGTCTGCAGATTATAATTGTCCAGCTGTTCTTGCCCTAGTTTCCTTGTCTTCATGATTTCAGGGTGTCTTACCTGTAAAGTCCAGCGTGTATTCAGCATCTATCTTCACTCCGTTTCCTTCAACAACCTGGCAGGTGAATCTTCTCTTGGAGCCTCTCTGATGTTTCACAATCAGATCAGAAACACAGTTGTTCTGTCCTCCAGACACAAACCCATCACCTTCACCAAGCAGCACAGTTCCTGTCTCATTCACCCAGATGATGCTGTTCTGCTCACAGGGACCCAAAAAACTGTGTCTCATCAGAGAACAGTGTAATGTCACATCTCCATCCCTTCCTGGATCCACATCTGGTGGAGATGGAGAAACTGGAAGACAAAAAACTGTTATTACAGGATAAAAAATGTCCAACAAGCTGATTAAATGTGATAAAATGTGAGAATGTCTTTAATTTACTATCTTAGTTTAACTGATTGACTCGTGTAAATATCACAAATGTGAACTAACATCAATGATGAAGTTGGAGAGAATGTTGGTCAAATGATGTTTTACGAAACAAAGGTAAATTGCAAATGCAGAAAAATGCAAAATGCAGAAAAATGCAGAATGCATTAGCACTCTTTAGCACCCTTTTTCTTTCTGCAAAATGCAGAAAGAAAAAGGGTGCTAAAAGCCAAGTGCAGAGAACTAGAATAATTGGAGACAATAAAGAAGTTAAAGACTGCCAAGGCACGACAACAAGTGTATGAGCAGAGTGAGTGCTCAGACGGTGAAATACTCCATACTCCATACTCCATACTCCAGCTCCTCCATCAAGGTGTCTCACTGAAGGAGACAAGGGAAATCAAAAATGCAAGTAACCTATTGCACCGTCACTCTCCAACAAAAGCTGTGACACTTCTAAAGTGAGATAGTGTGGTGGATATACACACACAGGACAATTGTTAATTTGCAGAGTTATAATTCACGGCGACCTCGCCCAGGTTACATGCCTTGTTGTTCCTTTTACAAGGGATATTTATTTCCTTTAATTATACGTGCTACTTTAAGAGTAGAGACACACCTCAGAGGTGCTGACGTTTGTTCCTGTGCGACAGTCTAGCTGTGTGGTTTTTTGGTTTTCTAACTTGGTGAATTGAATTAAATGGAGTGCTCTCCAAAGAGGAATTAATCTCCGTCGTTTCTCTGCCTACATCCACCGCACTCCTACAATAGCACACTAAAGCAAGAAGATAGAACAACAGCTCTTGTAAGAGAATTTGCAGAGTCCATCAGTGCGAGTCGTATTCCTATACCTTAAAGGTATAGTTTGTGATGTTGGAGAGCTAGCAAGATTTGAAAGTGGCACCTCCTCTAAGCCCCACCCCCTCCTCCCCCTCCCGTCAGCGCTCCGTCCAAAGCCACGCCCCCACAAACTTTGGGGAACGTGCATTTGCAGGAGTCGAGTTTCCCAGGACATTTTGGACAGCACATTTTCAACAAAACGACCCCATGTCTCATTCACCGGCCGGTTTTAGGGTGGGGGGGGGCAGGGGTGGGCTGTTCCCACCCAAACGTGCGTCTTGCCCACCCAATCCAAGTTATGGGGATCCTTTATTTTTTTATAATTTTATTTTTTTATAAATATAAAAAAATATCACAGAATATCTGTACCGTTTCTGATTGGGTGGGCACTGCGCATCATTTTTAGACACAACAATGAACGCATACGGCAAAAGTTGTGTCTCGGCGGAGGGACCCGACGTCCCAGCAAAATGAGCAGAGAAGTTCAGAACAGCACACAGAGCACACACTGAAGGCTGATTTATGGTTCCGCAATACACCAACGCAGTGTCACGGCCTGAGGTTGAGTGGGTGTGTCTGGCTCCTCCCCCCCCTACCTGACAACACCTGCAATCACTCTGGTGCAATCATGCCCACAGCATTTAAGCCTCAGTCCCTCTTCAGCCCATGCCAGATCGTCTTGTGTTCTCCAAGCCTTCAAGCCGTTTACCAAGCCAAGTGAGTACTCCAAGTTTTTGACCCTTTGACCTCTTGATCTTTTTCTGCCCCCAGACCACGTTTTTGCCTAAGCCCTTGCCGGTACCTCTGCCTTCGCTGACAGCTTTTTTGGACCTTGACCTTTGCCTGCCCCTCGACGGATTTTTGCCTGATTCCTTGCCTGCTCAGATTTACTCCAATAAATCTTTTGAACCGTTTTCCCTTTGTCTGCATTTGTGTCCATTCCTCGTGTGCCTGACACGCAGAGCCTACGGCATAGGGTACGCCGTAAGGCTGATTTATGGTTCTGTGTTACACCAACGCAGAGCCTATGGCATAGGGTACGCCGTAAGGCTGATTTATGGTTCCGCGTTACACCAACGCAGAATGGTGCGCGTCGCCGCGTACCCTACGGCGTAGCAGTGCCTCCAGAGCCTGCAGGGCACCGCAGCACACCGCCAACCGCACTGGCGCTCTCCGCCCTCGCCGGGATGGAGATGCCTCCATCCCCACAGACTCCCATACTGGGGGTCCGTGGGGGTCCGTGGGGCAGACCCCCAGTAGCGGACAACCTGCGCCGCAGAATCGCACTTTGGCTTTCTTTTTTTAGCCTTTTTAGCAGGGCGAACCGTAACATTCGACATGACCGCCCGACCGCGAGCCGGCGGTGAAGCCGGGAGCGGCGGGGGCCCTCCGATGTCAGGCCGCCGTTGCCAGTCGGTCTGGAGGAGCGGGGGGGAGGTTACACTGGGACACTCTGAGCCGAGGACGACCTGTGGGAAGTGGACACGTGGGGCTGGAGGCAGGCTGGAAGCAGAGTGCACGCATGGGACGGAGGGGGGCGTGGGCGAGACTTACAATGAAGGCATCTGATTGGTTCTTTCCCCCCTGCCAATCCTCTGGTCCTCTGACCAAGCCGTGCCAATCGGTGCGCAAAAAACAGATTGGTCAGAGTTTTTACAGGATTAAAGCTGTCAGAGAGGTCGGATTTTTTTCTTTCCTTTTTCTGAACACATTATTCAATGGCTACTCTCTGGATGGAAGGACCATTTCACCCAGTATAACAATAAATGTTTTTGAATACGATTACAGACTATACCTTTAACCAACAATGTTCAATGGTGACCCACTCAGATACAATGACTGGAAAGTGTCCTTTCAGACACTCATCGACAGGAAAAACATACCAGATGAGGAAAAGATATACTATCTGCGAAGGTATGTGGGTGGAATTGCCAAGAAGGCTATAGAGAGCTACTTCCTGCTAGGAACAGAGTCAGCCTATCAAGCAGCATGGGTCATCCTAGAGGAGAGATATAGCAATCCATTGCTCATCAAAGCTTTCAGAGACAAGCTTGATTCATGGTCCAAGATAAAATCCAAAGGCAGTGTGGAACTTCAAGAACTTGACGATTTCTCTCCGCAGCTGTGAGGCTGCTATATCCCATGTCAAGGGTCTTGAAGTACTCAATGACTGCAACAAAAATCTGAAAATGCTTGCTAAACTTCCAGACTGGAAGACCTCAAGATAGAATAGGAAAGTTATGGAAGTGGAAGAAATGAGTCAGAAGTTCTCACGTCTCAGCCAGTTCGTGGAGTTCCTCACACGTGAAGCCAAAATCTCTTGTAACCCAATAACCTCCCTCTATGCTCTAAAACCACATGAAAGTAAAAAAAGAGCAAGATTTCAAAGAACAGAGGCCCTGGAGCAAAGGTAGTAGCAACAAGCTCAGATGAAAGGACAGTTGTCACAAGCTGTGTCTTCTGTGAGAGGGCAGGTCAGCCTACAAAAGTGTTGTAAATGTATGGATGAGACAATCTCTGATCAGGTCAAGTTTGTTCAAGAAAGAAAGTTGTGCTTTGGCTGTCTGAACTCTGGCCATCGCTCAAAGGACTGTGATTAAAAAACATCCAACTTGCCTCCACGATAACCGCACCAAGGAACAAAGGATGTTAACAAGGCCTGATGGAACAAGAGACCGTGACAAGGGGAAGCAAGGTGGAACGGCCACAACATGAGGCTACAAGAACATCACCTGAGGCAACATCCAATAGAGTCATTCAGAATGTCAAAGACACTCATACGTCCACTATCATCCCATTTCGGGTGTCAGCCACAAGTGAGCCTGATCGTGAAGTTCTTGTCTATGCACTCCTGGATAGACAGAGTGACACAACCTTTCTAATTGAAGAAACAGCTAAGGCTCTAAACACAAAGAACAAACCAGTCCAAAACTGACTGGTCTACAAGTAAGAGGATTTTACTCAGACAGGATAATCCCTCTGCCAGCGACATACACAAGGGAATTTATACCTGCAAACAGAGACCATATTCCCACACCAGAGACTGCGAAAGCATGGCCTCATCTCGAACACATCGCGGATAAAATAGCTCCTCAGTAAAGCTGTGATGTTGGCTTGTTAATTGGCTACAACTGTCCTCAAGCTCTCGTCCCAAAACAAGTGGTGCCTGGTGAAGAAAATGAGCCCTTTGCACGAAAAACCCATTTGGGCTGGAGTGTAGTTGGCTACAGCAACCTGTCGTGAAGCAAGTGATACCAGGTATTCAGTCCTTTTCGAACCTCACAAGCGAAGTGCACTATGTCTGTAGAACACAGATCAAGGAAGTAGTCTCACCTGCAGACGTCATCAAGGTGTTGGAATCTGACTTTGTGGAAAAAGCTTCAGAAGACGGCAACCTCTCTCAAGAGGATCTCCGATTCCTGTCAACCATGGAAAGGGGTATCAGGCTCAAAGACAATCGGTACTATGAGATGCCACTGCCATTTAATAAAGAAAGGCCCAACTTACCTAACAACAAGGTTTGGGCCATCTCAGATGCCTAGAAAGGAAGCTGAAAAGGAATGAGCAGTACTATAAGGACTACAAAACCTTCATCGATGAGATCATAACCCGTGGAGATGCAGAAAAGGTCCCAGAAGAAGACATCAGCAAAATTCCAGCATGGTACATCCCCCACCATGGGTGTATCATCCACAAACGCCTGGGAAAATCTGTGTTTTCTTTGACTGTTCCGCAAGGTTTCAAGAGACATCTCTAAATGATCATCTCCTGACAGGTCCAGAGTTGACGAACACCTTGTTGGAAGTACTCTGCCGTTTTTCGTAGAGATCCTGTGGCGATCATGTGTGACATAGAACGCATGTTTCACCAGTTCTGTGTGAAGGCAGTAGACCAGGATTACCTACGTTTTCTGTGGTGGGAGAACGGAAATCTTGAAGCCCAGCCATCCATCTATCGGATGAAATTCCACTTGTTCGGTGCAGCGTCCTCTCCTGGCTGTGCCAACTTTGGACTCAAGCTCAAGCTCAGTTGGGATACACCTTACCTGATGATCTTCGACCCCTGTGGGAATATTGGCTCCAAGCCTTAAAAAACCTGGCTGGTGTGAAGATCCAGAGATGTCATGCTCCACCAAGCTTCAAGGTCCAACACTATGAGCTCCATCATTTCTCCGATGCCAGAGTGTCAGGCTTTGGAGAGTGCTCATATCTAAGAGCGGTCGGTGAATCAGGTAAAGTTAACTGTTCCTTATTCATGGGAAAGTCAAGAGTTGCACCTACTAAGGTCACGACCATACCAAGACTAGAGCTTTCAGCAGCAGTGGTAGCTGTCCGCACCAGTGACATGCTCAAGAAAGAGCTTGAAGTAGGCTGCTTACAAGAAATCTTCTGGACTGATTCAAAGGTTGCACTTGGATACATCAGTAACGAAGCCAGAAGATGTTGTGTGTTCGTAGCAAATCGCGTGGAACGCATCAAGGGAAGCACAGAGTCAGCGCAATGGAGGTACGTGACTTCTGAAGAGAACCCGGACGATCACGCCTCAACAGGTCTCAAGCAACCTGTAACTGGTTCACAGATCCAGTATTTCGTTGGCAGAAAGAGCTACCAATTAGAGATGTCAAGGTGGGGGGGGATCCCAAGTAGTGATCCAGAGCTCAAGACGGCCCAGGTTCATGACACCCAGGCAAAGGAAGTGAGGTCACTGTTGGATCGCCTGCACAAGTTCTCCGACTGGTCAAGAATGGTGAAAGATATTGCCAGGCTCAAGCGCCGTGCATAGGAAATCAAAGGCCTTAGGCCAAAGTCCTGTGAAGCCACCAGTTTAGAAGAAAGGAGAGAAGCAGAGCTGACCATAATGAAGATGGTTCAAGAAACAAACCTCTCTCAAGAGATTAGGTGCCTCCAGTGTCAGAAAGAAATGCGACTTAAGTCCAACAAGTTACACAAGTTAAGTCCTTTCCTGGATGATCAAGGAATTATCAGAGTGGGAGGACTCTTAACTCATGCTGCCCTACATCCACATGTGAAGCATCCAGCCGTCCTCCCAAGAGACAGTCACGTGTCGGCATTACTGGTCAAACACATTCATGAGAGGGTGCACCATCAAGGCTGGGGAATGACCATAAATGAGCTCCGCTCCAATGGTATATGGATCCTTGGATGCAGCAATGTAGTTTCATCCCATATCTACAAGTGCAGTAAGTGGAGGACGTTCAGAAGAAGCACAGAACAACAAAGGATGGCAGACCTCCCAGAATATCGTATGACAGCTACTCCTCCATTCACTTACTGCGGGATGGACTGCTTTGGACCATTCTTCATCAAGGAAAGAAGGAAGGAGCAAAAGTGTGACTATTATTTACCTGTATGTGTTCCAGAGCAATACACATCGAAATGCTCGATGACTTGACCACAGATGGGTTCATCAACACTCTGCGTTCCTTCATCGCCATTCGTGGAATGGTGCGGCGGAAAGATGTGATCAAGGGAACTTCATCGGTGCAAAGCGTGAGATTGTTGAAGCATTGAGAGAGATGGATCAAGAGGAACTCAAGGAACTGGGATGTGAGTTCATCATGAACACACCAGCTTCAA
This sequence comes from Cololabis saira, assembly GCF_033807715.1. Lineage (NCBI taxonomy): Eukaryota > Metazoa > Chordata > Actinopteri > Beloniformes > Belonidae > Cololabis > Cololabis saira. Next base: position 36,279,408 of record NC_084604.1, on the reverse strand, counting down.
GTCATATGGGTGGCGTCTGGGAAAGACAAATTTGCACCATCAGAAGTGTCTTGACATCCATTCTAGAACATTCAGCCAAACAACTTGATTGCTCTTCTCTACGAACGTTTCTATATGAAGTCATGGCGGTTGTGAACAGCAGACCTCTGACCACCGATAACCTGAGCGATGCATCCAGTCCAGAGCCCCTGACACCCAACCACATTCTGACCATGAAGTCTGCTATCATATCCCATCCTCCTGGGAAGTTCGTCAAGGAAGATCTTTCCCTTTGCAAGAGATGGCGTTGAGTTCAACTCCTAGCCAACAACTTCTGGTCACGATGGAAGAAGGAATACTTCTTAAATCTTCAGCACAGACAGAAATGGATCAAAGACCGTAGAAATGCAAAGGTCAATGACATTGTTCTGCTGAAAGATGTTGCAACACCACGGAACCAGTGGAAGCTGGCAAAGATTATCGAAGTTTACCCCGGGAGAGACGAAAGAATGAGAAGACTCAAGTTGCTAGTCGGTGACTCAACCCTAGATGAAATGGGAAGGCATACCTCCTAACCGATTCACCTGGAGAGACCCATTCAGAAAACAGTCACACTGTTGAAAGCAGACTGAAGACTCCATCTTATACTCACTCTCTCTCAGTCCATTAGTTGGCCCATATTTAGACAGTATTTGGATTCATGTTTCTATGCAGTATGTATGTCTTTCTAAGTTCTAAGAAATCACTTGTGATTTGGTGGAATTGTAACTGCCGTATTGTCAGTTAGTTTAGATTTATTTATCCTCCCATTTTTTGGTTCCTACCTGTAATGCAGTATTCCAAGAGGCGGAACTAATTACTGCAAACCGAGTTTCCGTACAACACAATTAATTGACGGACCCCGCAAAAACTGCGCGATCAAAGCAACCAATAGATGAGCTCTCTAAAAAGTTTACAGATAAAAGAAATGAAGACTTAAAGAAGGAAAAATGATAAAAATACAGAAGAAGCAAGCGAGATTTAGCCCTCTTTAGTAGTATGCAGCCTACGAGGTATGTTTGGTTCTATTTCTGCATAGGTGTATTTTATTTTGCTATGATATACACTACCTGTTGTACAGCTGTGAGGACATACATAAGTGCATTTTTTTGTTAATTGTATCTTTATTTATTTTTCTCTTTCAACCCAGTTCTCACGGGTTGGTCTGATACAGAATTAAACCCTGTTCTTAACCATGACCTCAGGCCTCGTGTCTACTACTTGGGGGAGCTACAGTAAAGGTTTCTCTCATCTTTTCTGCACGTGTAAATAAACGTCAGGTGTTTGTGGTCCAGTTCCTCTGAGAGGATCCATCATGTTGAGGATGATCCCAAACAGACCAGATGTTCCAACCTGATCTCACAAAAATCTGTGAAATGCCCACGATCTCTTACCACTATTTCCCTTGGTACCAACACGGAAAGTGGTATAATTCCGTGTGTGCACCACGGATATTGTACCATGCAAAGTCAATGGGATCCGTGGTCGTGATATATACACGGATTATGACATTATTATTATTTATATATAATTCTTTGTTATAGTGGCTAGATTATGCGTTTTTGTCGCACAAGGTATTGTTTTTTACTGTCAGTTTGTAAAAGCATGTTTTTAACGCTGTTTTAGCAGTGTTTTATTGAGGTTTTAATGGGAGCACCACGGATATAGTACTATGCAAAGTCAATGGGATCCGTGGTCGTGATATATACACGAATTATGACATTATTATTATTTATATATTATTCTTTGTTATAGTGGCTAAATTATGCGTTTTTGTCGCGCAAGGTACTGTTTGTTACTGTCAGTTTGTAAAAACACGTTTTTAACGCTGTTTTAGCAGTGTTTTATTGAGGTTTTAATGGGAGCACCACGGATATAGTACAATGCAAATTCAATGGGATCCGTGGCCGTGATATATACATGGATTATGACATTATTATTATTTATATATTATTCTTTGTTATAGTGGCTAAAGTATGCATTTTTGTCGTGCAAGGTACTGTTTTTTACTGTCAGTTTGTAAAAGCATGTTTTTAATGCTGTTTTAGCAGTGTTTTATTGAGGTTTTAATGGGAGCACCACGGATATAGTACTATGTTTTGAAACGTTGCTTAATACGTTACGCCACTGAACGCAACTCTTTCTGTCGGCGAAATAGAGCAGCAGGACAAAACGTTAAAATAGCACTAATAAATGCATATATTGATCTTTTCCATCACATACATCTACTCACAATATAAATATACATTTTATGGTCACACTTTGTCTGTTGAAAAATGAGCGGTTATATGATTTCTGAACCCTAATGTCAACATCTTAACCCAAAACCGGAAGGAGGTTACCAGAACTACAATTTGTGCCAAGTTACAATACACACCATTGTGCTACGTCATAGCTTTTGTAGTTCCAATGAGTTAGCGCTTATATAAAACTGTGATCATGAACTTGCAAGCTTATTATATGTTTTTAAGGGTGGGGAGCACGCCTGTCTGGTCTGATTTTGACTTTTGTATTGGTAAGAGGGTGAAATCATGTTTTTTATAGGTTTTGACCCTATTCAGTGGCGCCCCCTATTGGTGTACTGTCGTGCATGATAGTAGAGGTGCAGCGCTTTCCAAAACTGTTGACCCCATGTCTCTAGCATATTTTGTTGTTGAATTATAGGCCTTCAAAAGTGTCACAGGTATAAGGTTCAAAGGGCCCACCTGGGGAGCAGGAATTGCCCACAAATCTCATATTGACATATGTTGCTCCTGAGGTCAAGACCTTTCCAACAATGTCTTCACTGTTGTCCTACGACAAAGTTTGATTTTCTTGTTGGTAGTATATTCAGAGACCTTTTTATGGGCCAAGCTGGAAACAATCAGTCAAAATCTTTTAACGAGTATTTTGTGGCCAAATTTCTTTAAGATATTGATGATAGTATTATACACAGTCATACTATTCAATTTGGACCAGTTCTGAGTTTATTTCCCCCTTTAAATACTGATTGTTTCACCTTTTGAAATTTTCCCATTAACTTAACATGGCTATTTATAGACCCTTTAACCACTTCCCCAGTCTGACAGGATGATCCTGGATGATCAAATTTATAATATATCATAGTGCTAATACATTTCTGTGTGTTTAAGTTATGCAAACATATCTTAAAAAAAAAAGTTCTGGTAACCTCCTTCCGGTTTAGGGTTAAGATGTCATTATTATTGTCATTATTATTATTATTATTATTATTATTATTATTATTATTATTATTATTATTATTATTATTATTATTATTATTATTATTATTATTATTATTATTATTATTATCATAATCAACTAGTATTCAGACTGAATTATTAGCCATAAAAATTCATTCGGGGGCATCCGTCACGTGATCAGGATCCCCCCTCGTCACTCTATGACGTAGAGGGGACGCCCAGGGTTGACGAAATGGGAGAAACTTTAAATATCGCCTGTCTCTTCTTAAAACAGCGTTAAAAACGTGCTTTTACAAACTGACAGTAAAAAACAGTACCTTGCGTGACAAAAACGCATAATTTAGCCACTATAACAAAGAATAATATATAAATAATAATAATGTAATAATCCGTGTATATATCATGACCACGGATCCCATTGAATTTGCATAGTACTATATCCCTGGTGCTCCCATTAAAACCTCAATAAAACACTGCTAAAACAGCGTTAAAAACGTGTTTTTACAAACTGACAGTAACAAACAGTACCTTGCGCGACAAAAATGCATAATTTAGCCACAATAACAAAGAATAATATATAAATAATAATAATATCATAATCCGTGTATATATCATGACCACGGAACCCATTGACTTTGCATAGTACTATATCCGTGGTGTTCCCATTAAAACCTCAGTAAAACACTGCTAAAACAGCGTTAAAAACATGCTTTTACAAACTGACAGTAAAAAACAATACCTTGCACGACAAAAATGCATACTTTAGCCACTATAACAAAGAATAATATATAAATAATAATAATGTCATAATCCGTGTATATATCACGACCACGGATCCCCTTGACTTTGCATGGTACAATATCCGTGGTGCCCACACGGAATTATACCACTTTCCGTGTTGGAGGAAGAGGTCGTGGGCATTTCACGGATTTCTGTGAAATCAGGTTGAGATGTTCATGTCACTGACAAATCCACACAAGCTTTTAACAGCGTTTCACTCAGAGTTCATGAGGAGGATTCAAACTGTCAGTCTGGAGGTTATTAAGTCAAAACACTTACCTGTTAAAACACTCAGATACACATGTGTGTCAAAGTAAGCATCATATCCAACCCTACAGGTGTAACGACCAGCATCTTCAGCAGTGATGTTGTTGATGATCAGAGAGCAGTTACTGCTCAAACTCATCCTGTCAGCTCGAGGTGACGTCTTCTTGATATTTCCATCAATAATCTCATCTTGTGTGTTTCCATTTTGAATGTTGTTGTAAAACCAGTGAACATGAGAACATGGGTCGGATGATGAATCGCATTTTCTTGGTAAAACGACGTCATCTCCAGCTCTGTGATGGAGAACGATTCGTCCATCACTGATTCCTGCTGCAGAGAAAAACACTCTGAGAAAAGTTTTACACTTCACACATCAACCTGATCCAAGAAACATATTTAACCTACATATTCAGGTTTGTCAGCACATAGGCAACATTCAATAACCTCACACATCCTCCATCATTTTCACTTTTTGGTTGAAATCAACTGCTCCCAAAATACACTCAAATCTGAGCTCAAACGTGTGAATGATGAGAGCTGCACACCAGCAGGTACCCGAGGCCCAGAATTGAGAAATACTGTTTTAAGTTAAAAGAAAGTTGTTTTGAGATTGAAGTTAATACAAAATTAACATGACCCACTCACTTTTAGCTGAATAATATATTTGGTTTCATGGAAACATAAAAAGAGGAGGCAAACTTTCCTCTTCTGCATCAACTTTGAACAATTTTCTCAGAAACAGAAGAATAAAAGAAGAACTTTTGGTGAGTCAAATGAGTCAAATTTGAAAAAAAAATGTACAACTACTCTGTGTTTTATAAATATGTAAATATGTATGTTGTTTCTTCTGAATTCTTTACCTTGTCACACTTCAATGTAAAAAAAGATAATCTGAGCTGAAATATATATTTGATTTTATAAAACAGCCTGTTTTTGCAGAGACATGTAGGCAGTAACCAAGTTCTGTTTTTGTTAATGGACTGAAATCAATGACATGAGGGTGTTATTATTATTATTTGTTATTTACTGTTTAATTGTGTACTGTTTACTGAAGCGTAGTCTTAAATTAAATACTTGTGATTTTTGAAAACCGTGCAAAGTTACACTAGTGATGGATAAGCCCTGAATGCAGGCATTGTGACATAGAATTGTCAAATTGGTTTAATTCACCGTACGAATTGTTACAGATTATTTTTGTAATACTGTATTTGACCCGATCTTTGTACGTTTTGACCATATAGAAACGTAATTCTTGCCATTTTAAGAATGAGATGTACCTGCTGTACTCTACTGCCCTTACTTTTTAACAACTTGTGCTTCTTGTAGTTTATTTTAAATCACAAAAAGCCCCAAAACACGTGAAATAAAGTTGATCTTTACCTTCAAAGTGAAGCAGTAAAGTGATGAAGAGCTGCAGCCGTGGTGTCATTCTGTCTCTGCCGGAGGAAATGATGCTTCTCTCTGCTTCTCATCTGAATATGTTGATGTTAGTTCCTGTTTCTTGTTAATTTAGTGGTCAATGATATAAATACTTCTAGAAATACTTCTAGGTCTGTATGTGATGATGTAACTTCCTGTTTCTGGGCGACTTAATGACTAAAAATGCCTTTAAAGTAACACCTCTGACCCTGACGTTTGTGTGTTTGCTGAAAAGCGTGATAACAAGTAAAAGTTAAAAAACAACCATAAACTGTTTGAAAGTGAACATGCAAAGATATTTCTTTAGAATATTTTTTCAATCTGTTTAAGTTACTGATTATGTTTTTTCCTCTTTATAGGCGATAAAAACCTAAAACTGTCTATTCAACAACAGTGACGCATCTGTGTGTTTTCCAACCTCAACGTTGAGCAAGAGTCGCTGTAAAGGGGAACTTGTTAAGGTCAGGGGTCACCAGTCCTGGTCCTCGGTGTCCACTGTCCTGCAGGTTTTAAATGTGTCCCTACAATTTAAGGGTTGAATTCGTACGGAAGAGTATCAGGGCCATGCAGGAGAAAAAATATTTGAGATGGGAAGATTTTTTTTTATTGTGCACTTCGAGAAAAAAGTCGAAATGTCGAGATCAATGTTGAAATACAATGTCGAGAATAAAGTTGAAATTTCGTGGATAAAGTCAAAATCTCGAGAATAAAGTCGAAATTTCACCCCTCCTTGAACCGCCACCTTACTGTGGTGGAGGGGTTTGTGTGCCCGAGTGATCCTAGGAGCTATGTTGTCGGGGACATTACGCCCCTGGTAGGGTCTCCCATGGCAAACAGGTCCTAGGTGACGGGCCAGACTAAGAGCGGTTCCAAAGCTCGTCATGGTGAAGAAAAATCAAAGGACCGTTACGTCGCCCGGATCGGCGCCACCGGGGCCCCGCCCTGGAGCCAGGCCTGGGGTTGGGGCTCGCTGGCGAGCGCCTGGTGGCCGGGTCTTTGACCGTGGGACCTGGCCGGGCTCAGCCCGAAATGGTGACGTGGGCCCGCTTTCCTGTAGGCCCACCACCCGCAGGAAGGACCGTGATGAGCTGGTGCCATGTGGGCTGGGTAGCAGTCATGGCAGGGTGCCTCGACGACCCAATCCCTGGACCAAAACCCTCACAGTGGGGACATGGAATGTCACCTCGCTGGGGGGGAAGGAGCCGGAGCTTGTGCGTGAGGTTGAGAGATACCGGCTAGAGATAGTCGGGCTCACCTCCACACATATCTTGGGCTCTGGAACCCAGCTCCTTGAAAGGGGGCTGGACCCTCCACTACTCTGGAGTTGCCCAGGGTGAGAGGCGACGGGCTGGTGTGGGCTTGTTTATAGCTCCCCAGCTCAGCCGCCATGTGTTGGAGTTCACCCCGGTGAACGAGAGGGTCGCTTCCCTGTGCCTTGGGGTCGGGAAAAGGTCTCTCACTGTTGTTTGTGCCTACAGGCCGAACAGCAGTGCGGAGTACCGGCCTTCTTTGAGTCCCTGGGAGGAGTACTGGATATTATTTTGTACCAACCATAAGTTATTTATACGTTACAACGCTTGCAGTAATCTTGTATTTACATTAATAGGCTATTATTAAAACTTTGACAATGATAAATAAATACCCTATTAAAATGTGTCTGCAGAACAAAGCTCTGTAGTAGGAAATTGAAGTTACTGTAGGCCATTGCAGTTACAGCCTGGTGTGGTGAGTCTTAGCGTTGTATTGCATTGACTCTTGTCTCCAAGCAGTCTTACTCAAATAAACATATTCTATTCTCTCTGCTGTCCTGCAATAGGCCATCTACCAGCATGGAAGATGAGGGACATACACATAGCAGACAAGCAGAAATGTCAGCGTCCAGAGTTATTTGTTTTATTACAATGTTATTAAGATATTGAAATAAATATGCCATGCCATATGCTATGGTTTTTTTTCTTCCAAATATCACACTACTATAAGGCAGCCACCAGTTCCACATGCCGCGCGTGTGCCCTTATTTTGCACTGAGCACCTGCCCCCCAAAATGTCTGTGCACGCCACTGTGTATGAAACACACTTCACCAATAAAAATGTGGATTTCAAATCTTCTCTTCTTAGTGTATTCAATTGATAAGTCATGCACTGCAATTTTGTAATGTCCTAGAATTTTATTCTCTATTTGGGGACCTTTAGCAGATATGAGATGAAAATGCGATTAATTAGATTAATTAATTATAAATCCTGTAATTAATTAGATACATTTTTTAATCGCCTTACAGCACTAGTTTAGATACATGATGATCTGACTGAAACAAGGACATGGTCACATGACATCTAAAGGAAGTCCAAATAAATATTACAGTGAGACACTTCTTTAGTCCAGTTTATTGATACTGTAAGAGGAGATTTATTTTTGTTAAGTTTATTGGTATGGTAATTCATGGTTCAGTATTTTATAAATATTTTTTGGTATATTCTGATGTAAGTCAGGGACTATAGTTAGATTAGTCAGCATACCTGTTGTGATTAATATGTTTTACATAAGGCGGAGTGATACCGGTGGATGTTCAAAATTCCTACTCTGTTTTTGGGTCATTAAAGTACACGCGAACTCCGAAGCCGTTGTCCCCGTCTTTTCTCTTACTCACGACCCGAAATAAGACTAATTTACTCAAGTAAGGCTTCACTCAACACCAGCCTTACACTGGTGGCAGCGGGTTTTGTGGATTGCTGACTTTGCTGTGTTTGAGTTTTTGCCGGGGATAACAAGCTACCGCCGATTTTCTTTTTTTTCTGTCCCGCATCGTGGCCGGCTCCTGCTACGAGCTAACGCGGAGCTGCAGACTCGGTCAGTGCACGTTGGATTAAAGAGGACACGTACACCAAAAAAAAAAAAAAAAACGGACTTTCAATTACCAAGATACGAACAAAGGACAGTGTTTGTGAGTAACAGAGACTGGCAAAGTGGATACTATTTCTGCTCTTTGTGGATTTTCAAACTGCTGCATATGGGAGATGTGCTGCTGTGGACTGATTTTCATGGGACTGCATGGTAATTTTGTCAACCTGTTACTCTGAATGCAACATCATTAAAGCGGACCCATCTAAATCAACAAAAGCTAAGACTTGGAAATTATATGGGCCCATTGTGAACTGTAACTACAATTTTTGTGCCTCTGCCAGAGAAGAAAAAGAGAACTATGACCAGTAACAGTGACTCAGGGAACGAACTGCCTTTTCAACCTGGTCCCACTCATGCTAATATGTGGCAATACTGGAAAGATTTTCCTCATGTCTTCGTGGGAGATGGAAAGGAGGACTTTTCTAGATGGTGTAGACGTTTTGAAGTGGCTGTAGAAGCTAACCCCAACTCGGACGATGACAGTTTGGCTAAGCTGCTGCCTGCACGCCTGGGTGGTGCTGCATTTAGTTACTGGGACAGCCTAACTGATGGTACGAAATCTGACTACACTGCAGTGAAAGACAAACTTAAGGCTGTTTTTGGACAAACTGCTTATCTCACTACATTTCAAAGTTATGTCAACGCACGCACTCGCCTGCCTGGTGAGGCGCTTCCAGTGTTTGCTGCTGAAATTAGCCGACTGGTGGAGGAAGCTTTTCCCACATATGGACAAAATGCTAAAGATGGAGAAAAATTCAGGCGCTTCATTGCTGGTATTGAGCCTTATCTTCAGGTGCGCTGCCATGAACAAGGATTGACGACACTGGAATCTGCTCTCAAGTTTGCAGTGCAGATTGAGAATGCTCATCATGCCAGCAGGATGTTTTCAAGCCCAAACACACTACAGTGTTTTTCACAAGCACAAGTCTCGCCTGCTGTCCCTCCTATGATGCCCACTCAACTTCCTGTATCTTCTACCTCTCTTGGGATTCACTCTGCCACCTCAGATGATCTTCAGAAAATGCAGAGAACACTAGAGACACTTACAGACAGGGTGGAGCAGTTACAATTGGAGGTGAAACGCCAGCAACGACAAACACAACATGGTTCATCGGACTATAGACCTCATCAGCGGAGCCTCACTCCTGATAGTGAGAGGGGTCGCAGCCGTTATTATCCCTCTGACAAGAAATCCTACAGAGACTCTTCCTATGAACGATACTCACCTCATGATGGTTACTACAGATCATCACGGCATGAAAGAGACTGGTATGACAGGCGGGATACCCGCACTCGCTCTGGATCACCTGAACATTATGCACGTGCTTACAGTCCATCACCCAGAGACTACACAAGGTGTGGACGCTCTCCTGACTGTCGAGAGGACAGACAACAATCAAAACCATCCCCAAGTTTTGGACGTGTACGGTTCCATTCCCCTGCACACACCAACTCTTCTCAGGGAAACTACCAGTAGTTGACAATGAGAGCCAGTTGTCAGCTACTGATTCTAACCAGGCTCAAAAGGACCATGATGACCCACCTACTGATGTCACCAGAGACTGTTTATCTGTGGTTGACGTGTCAAGCAGGTATGTGTCAGTTGTGATTGAGGACACTGTTGTACATGCTTTTGTTGACACTGGGGCAGACATTTCAGTTATCAGTGAAGAGTTCAGGATGTCTACACCTTCACTTCATAGAAAGCCGATTATAAAGCAGTTTATTCCTCTCACAGGTGTCACAGGTGATCCTCTTGACTCTGTTAGTTCAATAACAGTAAATCTGAGTATTTCCCACAAACCTATGACACATGCCCTCCAAGTTGTTAGGAACTGTACTAAACCACTGATTTTGGGCTGGGATTTTCTGGTTGCTAATGGTATTATTGTAAACCCACGAAACATGTCGCTTTTGGTAGATGACAAAGTTATCCCATTGGTCAGCCCACACCAGTATGTTCCTAAACTAACTGAGGTGACAGTATCCTCCTCAGTTGCAGTTCCTGCCATGTCAGAAATGGTCATCTCTGCTAAACTAGACGCGTCACTTAAAGGACTGGTACCCAACGGTTATATAGGTGTGTTTGAACCACACTACACAAACCAATCATCTACTGGTTTTGCATGGGCTGTTGCAACAGCTGAACAAGGTTTCATCTATGTAAAAGTGGCTAATCCCTCTAGTGATAAAGTCATGTTACACTGTGGCACACAGATAGGAACTTTTCATGCCACTTCTGGCAGTACCAAAGATGAGTACACTGTAACGGAAAGCTCTGTTTGCAATGTAAACATTCAGGTACCCGTGGCATCCAAGCCATTTGAACTACGGGATTTTTCAAACCCCGACCTGACAAGTGCGCAAAATAGGAAGCTGAAAGAGACATTACACTCATTCTCAGATGTGTTCAGTCAGCGATCACATGATTTTGGACGGACAAACCTGGTCACACACAAAATTACTACCACACGTGACATTCCCATCTCACAAAGAGCCTATCGTACCTCTCCTGCCATGAAAATGGAAATTCACCGTCAGGTGGAAGAGCTTAAAGCTCACGATCTGATTGAGGACAGTGCAAGCCCCTGGGCTAGTCCGGTAGTTATGGTAAAGAAAAAAGATGGTACGTACAGATTTTGTGTCGATTTCAGAAAGCTGAACTCAGTTACCATCACTGATGCGCATCCTCTCCCTAGAGTCGATGATAGTTTGGATGCACTGTCTGGCTCTCAGTTTTTCTCTACCATGGACATGTCAAGTGGTTACTGGCAGGTTGAACTAGATCCTGCAGACCGACCCAAAACAGCATTTACAACAGGTGATGGGCTCTACCAATTCAAAGTGATGCCCATGGGTCTGAAAAACTCACCACCAACGTTTCAGAGACTAATGGAGCTCGTCCTGAGAGGTCTCCATTGGACGACGTGTGTCATTTATCTCGATGACATAATCTGTATGGGGAGCAACTTTGATGATCACCTTAAAAATCTGACAGACATTTTCACACGGTTCAGACAAGCAGGTTTGAAGCTGAACCCAAAGAAATGTGAGTTTTGCAAATCTGCAGTCAAGTATATGGGCCATATTGTTTCACGTGATGGACTGGCACTGGACCCAGTCAACTGCCAACGCATATGTGAGTGGCCTGTTCCAAGATCACCCTCTGAGGTTCGAGCATTTCTGGGATTGTGCTCTTATTACAGACGTTTTGTGCACAAGTATGCCTCCATTGCTCATCCTCTTCACAGACTCACTCAAAAACAGGTGTTATTCGAATGGACAGAAGAGTGCTCCACTGCATTTCAGACATTAAAGGATGCACTCATCTCCCCCCCTATAATGGCTTTTCCCGAACTTTCATCAGCCATTTATCCTGAGTACAGATGCATCTAACTATGCAGTTGGCGCAATTCTCTCTCAGGTTCAAAAGGGACAAGAAAGGGTTATAGCGTATGCTAGTCATGTTCTGACCCGCTCAGAGAAAAAGTGGTCTACATATGACAAAGAACTTTGGGCCATTGTCTTGTCAGTCAGGCATTTCAGACACTATTTGAGTTGTAATCCATTCACGATCATCACTGACCACCGCCCCCTTCTCAGTCTAAGGAAGCTGGATGTCACACATGACCCTACAGGACGACGAGGTCGTTGGGCTTTGGAGTTAGATCCATATCAGTGGGCAGTAATACACAAGGATGGAAAGAAACACACAAACGCGGATGCTATGTCAAGGATCCCTCCCTCACAGGGGGACACAGCGGTCTTAAAAGACACAACACCTTCTCTACAGGACGACCGTGCTTCTCCTGTTGGACTGAACACACCTTCTTCACTTCCGGCGCTGCAGGACATGCCAACGCAGCCACCATCTGTGGTAAGCACAACAGCTCAGGTGTGTGTATCGCAAGACAGTTCTGTTATTTGGACTGCTAACACAGATGTTGACTTGTTGATAAACACATTCTCTAATCAGGGAAATGACATTTTGGCTGAACAACTTTCTGATCCCATTCTTTCAGATGTGTACACCTGGGTACAGCAAATGAACGTCCGTACCTCAGACATGTTAAAGGTAAAATGCAGAGAAAACTGTGGTGGCAGTTCCCCAAACTCGTACTGTGTAATGACTTGCTCTGTCGGAAAGCCCACACTGCACCAGGACTGCCAGCTGTGTTTCAGGTGCTTATTCCCAAAACACTCATCACAGAGACAATGAACATTTTACATGGTAACCCCTGCTCTGGTCATTATAGTGCAGATCGCACATTCAAGAAAGCTCTGACTATGTGCTATTGGCCTAGCATGAGGGGTGATATCGACAATTTCTGTTATGTGTGTCATACATGTGAGGCTTATAGAAAACCTGTACCACAGCTCAGGGCTCCCTTACAGTCAATACAGGCTGAGAGACCATTCCAGTTTGTGTGCACAGATATTACTGAGCTGCCCTCCACTTCACAGGGACACCGTTATGTTCTTGTAGTGCAAGACCACTTTACAAAGTATGTCAGTGCATTCCCTATGTCAGATCAGAAAGCGGCTACTGTGGCCCAACTACTGTGTGAACGTTACATTCCTGAACATGGGGTTCCAGAAGAACTTTTTTCAGATCAGGGACGACAGTATGAATCAGATATTGTCCAAACAATATGTCAGAGACTGCACATAAAAAAGAAAAGGACCTCACCATACCACCCTCGTGGTAATGGGATGGTGGAGAGATTTAATAGGACTTTGAAAGAACAGTTGGCTAAACTCATTCATCAAAATGGTGGTGAATGGGATCACTATTTGCCAGCAGTGGTTCTCTCTTTTAACTCCACCCCACACTCAAGTACTGGTTACTCACCTTATTTTCTGGCTCATGGCAGAGAGCCTCGTCTGCCTGCTAATGTGACTCTGTCCACACCAGTAGTTTCACTAACACCACAGAACTATGGTGCAGAACTAGTGAAACGGCTTGACACCGTTTTCCAGGCCGTTCGCTCTCATCGTGAGGAACAGAGACTCAAGCGTGAGTACTACTTCAACAAGTCTGAAAGATTCAAGCCTTATCAATGTGGGGATCTCGTCTGGATGGATGATCCCACTACACAGAGAAAGAAACTTGACCCTAACTGGACTGGACCTTACAAAGTTGTCTCCTCAGACGACAGGGGTCTCTTATATGAGCTAGTGGATTTGAGACGTGCTGGGGCTGGACACAAAGTGGTTCACTATGATCGCTTAAAACCATATAGATCCTCTGGGGTTACATCCCCAGCACAAGTGGAGAAACCTGTGGTTTCACGGCATATGGAGACTCTTCCCAGGTATACCGCGTTATCTGGTTCACTTCCCTTACATCACGGACTACCTGAGACTGGACAGGTTGTTGCCCCTGCCTGTCCCTCTGTTCCACTGCTGAGGAGACCATCAGGTCGGGTCTCTCATGTCCTGCCGCAACCCAACCAACAATCTGTTGCTGCTCCAGCAGTATCTGGTGAGACACGTGGCTCCTCTACAACTCGTTCGGGACGGGATGTTCGCAGACCACAGAGGCTTTTGCTGTGAGCGCCCCCCCTCCCCCCATCCCCCTCACCTGACGGAAAAGGGACTGTTTTGCATCTTATATGGACTGTTGTTTACATTTGGTGGGACACTGTTTGAGTTTTTCACTATGTTTTGACATGGTCTTTGTTAAAAAAAAAAACAAAAAAAACATACATACATACATACATATCTTTAAAAAAAAAAAAGAAAAAAAAAGTGGTTGATGTCATTTGTCGTGGTGCACACTAATGGTTATTTAAATTTTCTGGTTACCTGTCAGTGACGGCTAAGTTATTTTCTTGTTCGTTTTGAGATGAGATTTATTTTTCATAACTGTTGAAATGAGGACATTTCATTTGAAGAGGGGGAAGAATGTAAGAGGAGATTTATTTTTGTTAAGTTTATTTTGGTAATTCATGGTTCAGTATTTTATAAATATATTTTGGTATATTCTGATGTAAGTCAGGGACTATAGTTAGATTAGTCAGCATACCTGTTGTGATTAATATGTTTTACATAAGGCGGAGTGATACCGGTGGATGTTCAAAATTCCTACTCTGTTTTTGGGTCATAAAAGTACACGCGAACTCCGAAGCCGTTGTCCCCGTCTTTTCTCTTACTCACGACCCGAAATAAGACTAATTTACTCAAGTAAGGCTTCACTCAACACCAGCCTTACAATACTGAAAAAAATGAAGCTTGTAAAACAGACACAACTGATGAGACACTGAGACAAACTTAAGACTTGAATCAACTTGAGATGCAATCAACAGTCCCAGATATAAAAGACCAGAGTACAAATGAAATGTAGAGCAGAGAAAGAAGAAGGCAAGTGATCAACAAGTGCTCCTGCTGAACAACTACATCTAATACGACTGAATTGAACTGAACTAAGTCCAACCGTCCACTTCCTGTTAGCAGCTGGACAACCGGACGTTCTCCAGGTCTTTGATCTTCTATTTGGATTTGGAGACGCGGCTGCAGAGACTGCTGGGGTCACTGTTGGTTGGTTTTCATCCTCACAGCAGAATAAGTCACCACATCTTCTTCCTCCTTGACCTGAAGTGAACAAACCAGAAACGTCACATGATTCCTCAGAAATCCTGCTCATCAACCACATTTACACCCACATGTGCTGGTTGAAATGTGGACATTTCAGTTTGAAACCATCTGTGCTAATAGGATGTTGAGTTCATCATAAAGATGTTGGATTTCACAACTTCAGATCAGTTTTTTGTTCAGTTACGATAACATCATCACGTAGAAGTGTTTTCTGCAACACGTCTGCAGCTGGAAGTCACTTTTGCTGTCTGAAGTATCAGTATGTAGTTTAACTTCATCATTCGTTTATGAGGAAGCTGGTTGTGGAAGCAACATTTCAATTCAATTCAATTCAATTCAATTTTATTTATATAGCGTCTAATACAACAGATGTTATCTCTAGACGCTTTCCAGAGATCCAGAACATGAACATAAACATAAACATAAACATAAACCCCCGAGCAATTATTACATAAACAATGGCTGGTAAAAACTCCCCTAGTGGGAGAAAAACCTTAAGCCAAACAGTGGCAAGGAAAAACTCCCCTTTAGGAGGGAAGAAACCTTGAGCAGGACCAGGCTCATAGGCCCACCAGTCTGCCGAGGGCCAGACTGGTGGGTCAGGGACGTCAGCAGTACACAGCAGGCAGGTGGAAGCAGCAACGGGATGACCAGAGGGGGGGGGCGTCAGCAGCACACAACAGTCATCCACGTAGGCAGGTGGAAGCAGCAAAGGGATGACCGGGTATGGGGGGGGACCGGGACCGCAGGCCAGAACGCAGCTCCCGAGGCTCTGGCCTGCAAACATGCACAAAAGAGAAAAAAGGGGGGCCGGCACAAGAAACTACAGGAACGATGGACAAAAATGATAGCTATGAGATATTTATAATAAATAAAAATGGTAGTGGAGAAGAGAGGAAGGGAAAAGGAGAGGAGAAGAAGGGTGAGAGGCACCGCCAAGCGGATCATGTCGGTGCCCCCCTGCAGCATAAGCCTATAGCAGCATATCTACCGCAAAACTATATTTGAGACTAACTATTATAGTCTTGTTCTATAGCTGCAACTATGACTACTGACTGTAACACACTAGAGTTTACACTACCTAGAGATTTACCAACACCAGCTAGAGGTTTACTAAACACTAACGATAGGCTTTACTAAACAGAAAGGTTTTAAGTTTAGTTTTAAAGGTGGAGGTGGTGTCAGCCTCCTTAACCCAGATTGGAAGTTGGTTCCAAAGTAATGGTGCCTGGTAGCAGAACGCCCGCCCTCCAAATCTACATTTAGATACTCTAGGAACTACGAGTAAACCTGCACTCTGGGAGTGGAGAGCTCTGCCAGGAACATAAGGCACTATCAAATCTTGTAAATAATATGGAGCTAAGCCGTTTTGGGCTTTATATGCAAGTAATAAAATTTTAAATTGGATTCTGAATTTTACAGGTAGCCAATGGAGCGACGCTAACACTGGAAAGACGTGGTCTCTCCTGCTGATTCCTGTCAGTGCTGCTGCATTCTGGATCAGCTGGAGCCTATTCAGCAAATTACTTGGACATCCTGCTAACAACACATTACAGTAATCCAGTGTAGAAGATACAAACGCATGAACTAGTTTTTCTGCATCACTCTGCGAGAGGATTTTCCTAATTTTTGCAATATTACGGAGATGGAAAAACGCTATTTTAAAAACCTGATTAACATATGGTTTAAACGACAAATCCTGATCGAAAACAACACCAAGGTTTCTCACAGTTGCACTGGAAGCTATCGCAACACCATCTAATTCCTTCCTAAGATGCTTTGGACCAAGAATAATAACCTCTGTTTTATCTGAATTTAGAAGCAAGAAATTTCTGGACATCCAGTCCTTGATGTCCCTAAGACATGCCTGAAGTTTAACTAACGGTTCTGTTTCATCCGGCTTCATAGACAAATAGAGCTGCATATCATCAGCATAGCAATGAAAGTGTATGCTGTGATTCTGGATTATACTTCCCAACGGCTGCATGTATAAACTGAACAAGATTGGCCCTAGCACTGAACCCTGCGGAACACCATAACAGACCCTTGACTGTTCTGAAGAAACTTCATGTACATGAACAAACTGGAAACGCAGCACTGAGGTCCAGTAGAACCAATATGGACACTAGTCCCTTATCTGAGGCCATAAGGAGGTCATTCGTAACTAGAACCAGTGCTGTCTCTGTGCTATGATGCATTCTGAACCCTGACTGAAAGACTTCAAACAGATCATTTCTATATAAATAGTCACATAACTGGCTTGAAACTGCCTTTTCCAGAATTTTAGATACAAATGGAAGGTTGGAAATTGGCCTATAACTAGCTAAGGTGTCTGGGTCAAGAGAAGGTTTTTTAAGTAAAGGTTTAATTACTGCAACTTTGAAACCCTGTGGTACATATCCTAAGCTTAGGGATAGGTTGATTTGGTCCAGTATTGTCACACCAATAAGAGAAAAAATATTTTTGAATAGTCGAGTCGGGATGGGGTCTGACATACATGTGGTAGACTTAGCTCTATTAACGAGTGAAGTCAGCTCAGGAAGGTCTATAGAATCAATGATGCATCCACAGACTTCCTATCAGCAGTCTCCACCTGAAGTTCTTCCAGAGACACCGAGAGAATCTGAAGCTGGCAGAGAATTACAATCTAAATACAATCTAAATTCAGATAAAACAGAGGTTATCATTCTTGGTCCAGAGCATCTTAGGAAGGGATTAGATGGTGTTGCGATGGCTTCCAGTGCAACTGTGAGAAACCTTGGTGTTATTTTCGATCAGGATTTGTCGTTTAAACCATATGTCAATCAGGTTTGTAAAATAGCGTTTTTCCATCTCCGTAATATTGCAAAGATTAGGAAAATCCTCTCGCAGAGTGATGCAGAAAAACTAGTTCATGCGTTTGTATCTTCTAGACTAGATTACTGTAATGTGTTGTTAGCAGGATGTCCAAGTAATTTGCTGAATAGGCTCCAGCTGATCCAAAATGCAGCAGCATGAGTACTGACAGGAATTAGCAGGAGAGACCACGTCTCTCCAGTGTTAGCGTCGCTCCATTGGTTACCCGTAAAATTCAGAATCCAATTTAAAATTGTATTACTTGCGTATAAAGCCCAAAATGGCTTAGCTCTGCATTATTTGCAAGACCTGATAGTGCCTTATGTTCCTGTCAGAGCTCTCCGTTCTCAGAGTGCAGGTTTACTCGTAGTTCCTAGAGTATCCAAATGTAGATTTGGAGGGCGGGCGTTCTGCTATCAGGCACCACTACTATGGAACCAACTTCCAATCTGGGTTAAGGAGGCTGACACCACCTCCACCTTTAAAACTAAAATTAAAACATTTCTGTTTAGTAAAGCCTATAGTTAGTGTTTAGTAAACCTCTAGCTGGTGTTGGTAAATCTCTAGGTAGTGTAAACTTTAGTGTGTCAGAGTCGCTCCTGTAGTTTCTTGTGCTGGCCCCCCCTTCTCCTCCCTTTTCTCTCTTTTGTCCATGTTGCAGCATCCTTTGCCGGACACCGGAACCTGCAGTGTGGGAGTGAGGGGGGCAGGGTAACAGCCCCTTTTGGGCGGGGGAGAAGGTTCGTCCCTCAAGACTCCTCTCCCTGGCCCTGCCCCTTTTCAACCTTTCCCCGACCCTGCACCCCAACCTGGGACTTGATGATTGGGCCGGAGCTTCGGGAGCTGCGTGCTGGCCTGCGGTCCCCACCCCTGGTCATCCCGTTGCTGCTTCCACCTGCCTGCTGTGCTGTTGCCGTCCCTGACCCACCAGTCTGGCCCTCGGCAGGAGGGTCCCCCCTTACGAGCCTGGTCCTGCTCAAGGTTTCTTCCCTCCTAAAGGGGAGTTTTTCCTTGCCACTGTTTGGCTTAAGGTTTTTCTCCCACTAGGGGAGTTTTTACCTGCCATTGTTTATGTAATAACTGCTCGGGGTCATGTTCTGGGTATGGGTCTCTGGAAAGCGTCTAGAGACAACTCTGTTGTATTAGACGCTATATAAATAAAATTGAATTGAAAATTGAATTGAATCTGTCCAGTAAATCCTGGCTCCGGCCCCAAAATACTGGAACCACTGAAACTAGCTTCGCCCCCAAAATACACTTCAATAACCCCTGAAAGAGAAGCCTGTAATCACCTGTTCTTCTGTATTTACTTACGTTTATCTTAGCAGAAGTCTTCCCAGAGTGATCGACAGCGGCGTAGGTCATGTTCTCCGGCTCATCCTGGAGGAAAACAGGAAATACTCAAAAAGTGGTGTCAAGATCTTTGTTGCTGTTTAAAACCACAAGTTTCATTTTCCAGTCAAGATGAAAGTAAGTTGTTTTTAGCCACAAGAGACGAGAGGGAGATCAGATTATAGACGTTACAAGAGGCGCATTGGACAAGCTCTCTGTGACATCAACCACAGGTTTCTGAAGACTCTGATTCTTTGTACTCTGCAGTGACACAATGCAAATGGAAGGAACAAACACACCTGAGAGGCCTGCAGTTAGTTACAAATAGTTCTTCTAGCTTGATTAGCTGATCTTATGATGATCTATGAGGCTAATTAATATTATTGTATGGTCATTCTGATCACCCCTCCTTGAACCGCCACTTTATTGTGGTGGAGGGGTTTGTGTTTCCCGAATGATCCTAGGAGCTGTGTTGTTGGGGGCGTTACCTTGGCAAACAGGTCCTCGGTAACGGGCCAAACTAAGAGCGGTTCACATTTCAAACATGGACAAAAGAAAACCAAGGACCGTTACATCGCCTGGATTGGCGTCACCGGGGCCCCTCCCTGGAGTCAGGTGGCCGGGTCTTTGCCCATGGGACCTGGCTGGACTCAGCCTAAAACGGCCACGTGGGTTCATATCCTCCGCAGGAAGAACCATGACAGGCTAGTGCAATGTGGTCTGGCTAGCAGTCATGGCAGGGTGCCTCAATGACCCAATCCCTGGACTAAAACCCTCTCAGTAGGGACATGGAATGTCAGCTCGCTGGGGGGGAAGGAACCAGAGCTTGTGCGTGAGGTTGACAGATACCGGCTAGAGATAGTCGGGCTCACCTCCACACATAGCTTGGGCTCTGGAACCAGATCCTTGAAAGGGGCTGGACCCTCCACTACTCTGGAGTTGCCCAGGGTGAGAGGCGGCGGGCTGGTGTGGGCTTGGTTATAGCCCCCCAGCTCAGTCGCCATGTGTTGGAGTTCACCCCGGTGAACAAGAGGGTCGCTTCCTTGTGCTTTCACGTCTCTTAATGTTGTTTGTGCCTACGGGCCGAACAGCAGTACCCGACCTTCTTGGGGTCCCTGGGAGGGGTACTTGATGGTGCTCATACTGGGGACTCCATTGTTCTACTGGGGGACTTCAACGCCCACATGGGCAATGGCAGTGATACCTGGAGAGGCGTGATTGGGAGGAACGGGCTCCCCTATCTACAGAGCGGTGCTCTGTTATTGGACATGTTTGTCCATAACAAACATGTTCGAGCATAAGGGTGTCCATCAGTGCACGTGGCACCAGGACACCCTCGGCCGGAGGTCAATGATCGACTTTGTTGTCATTTCATCTGATCTTCGGCCGCATGTCTTGGACACTCAGGTGAAGAGAGGGGCTGAGATGTCAACTGATCACCACCTGGTGGTGAGTTGGATGAGCTGGCGGGAGGAGAAAGTTGGAAAGTTGGTCAGTCTACGCTCCCACCCTCACATATGGTCATGAACTCTAGGTAATGACCGAAAGGACAAGATCGCAGATACAAGCGGCTGAGATGAGTTTCCTCCACAGGGTGGCTGGACGCTCCCTTAGAGATGAGAAGCTCAGTCACCCGGGATGAGCTCGGAGTCGCTGCTCCTTCACATGGAGAGGATCAGCTGAGTTGGTTTGGGCATCTGTACCGGATCGTCCTGGACGCCTCCCTAGGGAGGTGTTCCAGGTATGTCCCTGCTCCCTGGGGAGGTGTTCCAGGCATGTCCCTCCTCCCTAGGGAGGTGTTCCAGGCATGTCCCTCCGGGAGGAGACCCCGGGGAAGACCCAGGACACGCTGGAGAGACTATGTCTCTCGGCAGGCCTGGGAACGTCTCGGACTCCCCCCGGAAGAGCTGGAGGAAGAACTGGAGGAAGTGTCTGGGGTGAAGGAAGTCTGGGCATCCCTGCTCAGACTGCTGGATGGATGGATGGATGGATGGATGGATGGATGGATGGATGGATGGATGGATGGATGGATGGATGGATGGATGGATGGATGGATGGATGGATGGATGGATGGATGGTCTGATCAAATCTGTCCAAACATCCTCGTTATTGACGTCTCCACGACTCCACCAAATCAACACCAGGAACAAGTGTTGGCAGAGAACTGAAAATAGGACTAGCAGAGCTCCACTGGGGTCTGCAGTCACTCGGACTGACGCTACCGGGGTTAGACCTGTTCTAACATCCTCCTAGATCTGTACCAACATCCTCGTCTGGCAGTAGCCTTCAGCTTTGGAGGATCCAGAAATAACCTGCTGGACATCCCGACTTCTTCAGTTGATCCAAACTGGAGGAGCAGCAGAGCTGCTGGTGAACATTTACAACCAGAGCTCTCGTCTCAAATGTGGTTTTTAAGATAAGAGATGACCACTGCAGTGATCAGTTAGGACAATGATGGGCACCTCCAGTCTTCAAGGGTCACTGTCCTGCAGGTTTTAGAGTCTTACCTTTATTTTAGTGGAAGTATTTGGATCAAAACCCCCAACAGCAGCATAGGTAACATTGTTCTCTGGATCATCCTGGAGACAAACACAAATGCAGAAATGTCTCTTAAACTCTGTTACATGAACATTTGTTCCAGAGAGGAATCAACCTCTGAACATCAACGTTGTTGCAGTTCCATGTTTGACAACAAGGGAAGAAACAGCGCTCTGATACTCACATTGTGGTGCATCAGCTGCTGAACATCTGAAACAAAGGTCACATTTCAAGAGTTAGTCTACAACATTATCACATGTCCATCAAGTTAATTCAGTAAATAACCTTTCTACTACTAAACTTCTGCTCTGCATTAAAGTTATTATCAAGGCGTCTCAACAAAAAAACACTCCAGCAAGATTTTATATAATCATTCAGATTCAACTTGAGCATTTTATAGTTTTCTACTTCTTCAAAAGGAGAATAAATGTAATTTTCTTCACATATAAATACCCCGGGAACAAATCTCTGGAGGATCAAGACCTCAGAGTTGTGTTTCATCTCAGAGGATTTGACTTCTGCAGTTATTGGAGTGGAATCTGAGACTGACTTCAGTCATCAGCTGGTACAGTTCTGCACATGTGATGTTTTCTGATGACTTTCATACTTGATTCATTCTGCTGATCTTCTTTTTCTTTGGTTTTCCTCATGCAAACGATGAGAAAAGCAACAACAACAGCCAGAACCACCATCACCCCCCCGACTGCTGATCCGATGATCACGCTGGTGTCGATCATAGAGGAATCTGGAATCAAAGGATTCAACTAAATGATTGCAAAGGAAATATGAACAATTGTCTGAATTAATTATACATGTATGAGGTTAATTGTGATTATAATAAACAGTTTAGATGATGTTTTGCTCTTCTTTCCTTTATTTCCTTGTCTTCATGATTTCAGGGTGTCTTACCTGTAAAGTCCAGTGTGTATTCAGCATCTATCTTCACTCTGTCTCCTTCAAAAACCTGGCAGGTGAATCTTCTCTTGGAGCCTTTCTGATGTTTCACAATCAGATAAGACACACAGTTCGTCTGTCCTCCAGACACAAACCCATAACCTTCACCAAGCAGCACAGTTCCTGTATCATCCACCCAGACGATGCTGTTCTGCTCACAGGGACCCAAACCACTGTATCTCATCAGAGAACAGTTTAATGTCACATCTCCATCCCTTCCTGGATCCACATCTGGTGGAGATGGAGAGACTGGAAGGAGACAAATAACTTGTTACAGGATAAAAGATATCCAACAAGCTGATTAAATGTATTAAAATGTGAGAATGTCTTTAATTTACTATCTTGGTTTAACTGATTGTTTCATGAGGAGGATTCAAACTGACAGTCTGGATGTTATTAAGTCAAAACACTCACCTGTTAAAACACTCAGATGCACAAATGTGTCAGAGAAACCTTCATCATGTCTAATCCTACATGTGTAACGACCAGCATCTTCAGCAGTGATGTTGTTGATGATCAGAGAGCAGTTGCTGCTCAAACTCATCCTGTCAGCTCGAGGTGACGTCTTCACAATATTTCCATTAATAATCTCATTTAGTGAGTTGTCATTTAGAATCTTGTTGTAAATCCAGCCAACATGAGAACATGGGGTATACGAAGAACCAACGTCAGACGGTAAAACGACGTCATCTCCAGCTCTGTGATGGAGAATGATTCGTCCATCACTGATTCCTGCTGCAGAGAAAAACACTCTGAGAAAAGTTTTACACTTCACACATCAACCTGACCCAAGAAACATAATTAACCTACATATTTACATATTTTGCTCGGAGGTTTATGTTTATGTTCATGTTCTGGATCTCTGGAAAGCGTCTAGAGACAACATCTGTTGTATTAGACGCTATATAAATAAAATTGAATTGAATTGAATTGAATTTAGCTTTGTCAACACAGAAGCAACATTCCATAACCTCACACAACCTCCATCATTTTCTTTACCGTTTTTGTTGACCTGCTCTCTCATAAAACATACACAGGATTAAACCTTTTTATTTGCTATTGAATCCAAAGTTTGTTTGTCCAACAGGACATAAAATTCATCTTCAGCCGTAAATCGTGGGTTTTTAAATGTTTCCATTAGTGAGTCTCCATCTTTACATAACTGACATGTTATTTCTGTTTCAAACCACTGAAAACCTTTATATTTAAGTGAAACAGTTGGTGTCCCTAAAGTGATGTTTAGAGTATATTTAACTTTTAAATCAATTGAATCCAATAACATATAATATAAAGTTGATATTTACCTTCAAAGCGAAGCAGTAAAATGGTGAAGAGCTGCAGTCGTGGTGTCATTCTGACTCTGCAGAATGAAATGACACTTTTCTCTCCTTTTCATCTGAATATGAACATGTTAGTTCCTGTTTCTGGTTAACTTGCTGGCTAAAATCATCTTCACACCAACTCCCAATGTCCTCACACTGCTGCGAATCCTCTGAACACACAACCAGGAAGAGTTCAAGTTCAAAGAAACAAGCTTCAATTAAGTCATAATAAAAGTAAAGACCGAAGGTCCTTTGACTCGTTCCCTGTGTGACTTCGTCCAGCTCCAAAGGTGGTGTGGTTTGTCCTGAATTATGTCTTTGGTCTGATGAAATAAAAAAAAAGGAAGTTTCTTTCCTTTTTTTAAAGTTCTTCTGTAACATTCGTCCTCTAGTCAAATCAAGAGGAACTTATTTGGTAACGTAAGAACCAGCGGACTTGAAGCTTTGAACGAGCTTGTGCTGCTGAACTTCTCTGTGTGGGAAATTCAAAGATTCACTTCCACAAATGTTTCAGCGCCTGTTGCCAGTTAGGGGCAGTCTCAGGAATATAGTTTGGGTTTTTAAGCTATTCTTGATCTCCTTGATCTTTTCCCTAATTAAAGCAAAGATGTCATAGTGGACAAACTTCTGCTTTGTGGTGAAGAGCAACTGTTCCGTGTTCAGGGTCACTGTGCTGCCTGGTTTAAAAGGAGAAGCAGCATTTTCTTAGGTTTTCTTTCAGACAACAAATCCGCTGATGAAGGTACTGTCGAGCCACATTGTCATGGGAAGCTCCAGCCCCTACCCCCTACAGGGCTTTGAACTGGACTCAAGACCTTTGAGGTAGCTCCAACTTCCTACCCAACTTCCTACCCCCCGTGCAGATCCCGACACCTCGGAAGTTGGTTCAAACAGACAACTGGACTCAACGCCTTTGAGGTAGCTCCAACTTCCTACCCAGCTTCCTACCCCCCGTGCAGATCCCGACACCTGGAAGTTGGTTCAAACAGACTTGAATCACGAGAACACCCTATGGGGTAATTTAGAAGTCTGTGACAGTCATATCAAATGTCTGATAATGACATTTAGCCACATATTACATCCGACTGTAAATTACTTTTGTCTCTCGCCTGATTTGTGTATTCCTGTTAAACTTCTTGTATAAAAACCTGGTTACAACATCACTCGAGGTCAGCACACCGACCAAGACACTGCGTCTGTGTAGGTCTGCTGACCGCCGGCTGAATAAAATCTCTCACCCCACAGCGGACTCCTGAACTGGACTTTCTATTATTCCTCAACAATTTGGTGCTGTGACCCGGATTGACAACAGACCTTCGACGGAAACTCCTTTTCGAGATCAAAGGCACAACCAGCGACTCTATCTAAATTTTCAAAGGTAAGGGATCCATTTACAAAATCCCAAATTATTGTTGCTGGGCTGTTGTCGAAAGTCTGTGAACTGGAGTGCCAGAGAAGGTTGACGTCATCCTGAAATGATAGGTAAGTCCGCTGTGTGGTTGTGAGGGTTATTTTTTTATTATTTTGTGTTATTGGGAAGGTTATTGTAGAGATGTTTTTAGGAATGCTGGCAATTTCATAACACTTAAATTTGATTGTGTTCTGAGAATGCTCTGCTTCTCCTGCCTTAGAATTTGACTCGCTCTTCTAAAAAAGGTTTAATATCTCGGGTAACATTAAAGACAGAAATGGCCAGAACGCCATGGTTGGTCTGAGTACCAAAAAGAATAGTCCAGTGGGACTTGCATATGCAGGACTTGGGGTCCGTAAGTGTTGGAACACTGAGATATTTGTAAGAAATAGACATATACTGTATGTAGAGGAACTGTTTTTATTTTATAAGTGGGGATGACGCGCTCTCCCAAATGAGGTATATTTCATTTCAGTAAGAATCGACTCGCTCTTCTTGCATCAACAAGAATGATTTGTATGCTCTGAAGTAGACTGATGGTTGGAAGAAATAGCAAGTGATTTGTGGGTAAAAGTAAGTGTAATTGAAAGTTTTTTTGGAGGGATCTTACAGTAAGAAAATGGAAAGTTTTTGGGAAGTTTTTCAGTAAGAGAGTCAGAGAAAGAGTTGACTGGTCCTTTTAAATACATGTATGGTAATCACGGTACCGATAGTTTTATTTGTTAGTTTTATTTGTTACTTAGTTAGTATTAAATATGGTTAAAATAACTAAAAGCACTTCAAACTCCCTCAGATCTTTGGAGGGATGAAAGTAGACGCCGTAATGCAGAATCCCAAATAGCTTCGCTTACTGATCAAAATAAAAAGCTCAACAGAACAATTTAAAAACACAACGCAGACAAAAATGAAATTAGAGAACCAGTTAAACGATAAAATCAAAACCTTTATCCGGTGAAACAGATTAAAGAATCAAGTGACACTTCTGATGACGACTAGATTTTACAAAAATCCAAGATCTGTTGCTTACAAAATTTGGAGCCAAATAATAGTAAGAGATTTTAAATAAATAAACAAAAATGGCTAGAGGAAACAGCTGTTAAACTAACTTTGCCACATGATTTGAAAAGTAAAGTACTTGATGCTTGAAGAATTCTCTTTATCCCACAGCTGTTGCCAAAATCACACCAGAGCAAGCTAGACCTTTTTATAATATTTATTGCCTTAACAGTTCAAAAGGAAGTAGATGATAATCCTAGGGAACTTTATGCTAAAATAATGTTGACAGCAAAAGAGAATTGTGGTCTGTCACGAGATCAGATTGATGGATTTCCTCCAGGGTACATGCAAAATATATATTTGCTAATTGCCCTCAACAAAGGGTAGGGCTGGATAACGCAAAAAAGAATCTGAAATGTATGAAAATACTAATGTTTGTCAAAAGTGTTTGCAGCAGGGGAGGCGCAGCGGAACCAGCCAATTAATTAATTCACACCATCAACAAAAGGGCCCCACGTCACACCTCTCAAACAAAAGAAAATGAGAACTGCTGGTGAGCCCACATAATCTCTCTCCTGCCTATGGTAACTTCATCATTTAATTGCATGGAAATCTGTCTGTGAGCCAACTATAGTGTCTCTGAATGCATGTATAACTAATCTTTAACTAGAGGTGTAGAGTAACAAAGTACAAATACCTCATTACCTTACTTAAGTAGAAATTTTGGTTATTTATACTTCACTGGAGTAAATATTTTTCAGACGTTTTTTTTACTTTTACTCCTTACATCTTCACGCAATTATCTGTACTTTTTACTCCTTACATTTTAAAAACAGCCTTACTCTATTTCATTTCGGCCTTTAAAAAAAACTATCCAGTTAAATTGTGCCATCCAGATAGAGTGAATTTGGTTGTGGTTGGATGAGAAGTATAAACATAATACCACTCCGACACCCTATTGGTTTGTACGCGTCTGCTCTCTGAAACACATGTTAATGCTCAATAGTGCACATATATGGTTCTTTAATATATTTGCATTATACTAAGAGGCATTTATTTTCAATGGCTTTTAGCCTTAATGGTTTTTCCCCCCTTATATTACTTTTACTTTTATACTTTAAGTAGTTTTGAAACCAGTACTCTTATACTTTTACTTGAAAAAAAATTTGAGTTGATACTTCAACTTCTACAGGAGTATTTTTGAACTCTAATATCTATACTTCTACCTGAGTAATGAATGTGAATACTTTTGACACCTCTGTCTTTAACACTCGTCCTGACCTTTCCTGTTTTCTTCACTGACGGCTCTGCTTATAAAAATGGAATACCATACGCAGGTTAGACAATTTGTGATAATTCTTAATTGTTGAAAGTGCCGCCTTGCCCTCCTCCAGCTCCATCCAAGTAGATGAAACTATATACACTGATCAAAAAGGTAAAACTGTTACAATCTATACAGATTCCAGATATGCTTTTGGTTGTGTACACAATTTTATATATTGTGGGCGAACCAAGGATTTATCACATCCTCGGAGACACCCGTTAAACGTGGTAAATTGATTGGTTAACTGTTACAAGCCTGTCAACTACCTTCATCTATTGCTTTGTTAAATGTGAAGCCAAACACCCAGTCCATGGACCCTGTTTCACTAGGCAATGCTTCAGCTGACCATGCAGCAAAAGAAACTGCCAAATTTGGCTTACCTGTCTATGTAAAACTTTGCCCTTCTATACCCGCTAACGACCTGGTTTCTCCTAATGATGTAGCCCTCCTACAAGAGACTACTGAGGTGAAGAAACACGCATTGTAGCATTCCCATGGTTGTAAAAATGTAAATAATTTGTGGGTCAGCAACGACGGCCCCGTTGTGAAACCCACATCCTTGTACCCGTGAATGGCATGCATGTCGCATAGCTGATCACAGTTAGCAATCACAGATGAGCAAAGGGGGAATGTGTCAGATAGTGTTGAAAGACTGATAAGCTCCAAGATTTGCATCCTATAAAAATATTGCAAACATTATCAACACTTCCCCCCACCGTGACTTTTTTTGAAGCTCTGCAAATAGACATTATGTGAGGGATATGAAATTGTTCTTGTATGAAAATGTTCTTGTATGAAAATGTTCTTGTATGTGTAGAGAATTTTAAACTGGACTTAAATAGACAATGTTGACACCCGTCAACACCCATTAGGAAGCACAAACTCACGCCTCATGAAAAGGATTACGGGTAGACCTATGACTATACCAAGTAATTCAGTTCTATGTATGAAGAAGAAGGACCTCCATGCCATGGATGAATCCACGATATCATTCTGTTCTGTTCTAACTTCTGCTGTTCAGTCAATCCACAGACAAGTAAAAGCTGTCCAGTCTCCTCCTAGTGACAAACCGTGCCATAACCTCCAACCCGGCGACTGGGTCTGTGTCAGGGAGTTCCGACGGAAAAACGCCCTGAAACCTCGCTGGTCCAAGCCTCAACATGTCCTGCTCACCACCAACACTGTCGTCAAGTGTGAGGGGCGTCTAATCTGGATCCACGCATCCCACTGCAAGAAAACAACACCTCCACCATGCACCGGAAACCAGCTGGTTCCCTCTTCTTCCTGGGGGTCCTCGTCTTCACCACCGTCGGAGCCAGTGAAAGAAACAACGCAGGCTCGGACAGCCCAGAAGTAGATGGACTTCAACACCCCAGACTTCCACGACTGGCAGAGGAGCAGGGGAGCAGCGCAGGCCACAGAGGCCCAGAAGCAGATGCATTGTACACGCCAAAACACTCACATCTGTCGCAGGAACAAAACAGACACCCTTGCAAACACCACAAACGAGACCTATCCGTTTACCAGGAGAAAATAACTCCTAAAATATATGAAACACAACCCTCAACAAACACATACCTCCAACTGGCAAAAATTGTTGCTGATAATAGCCCACACCCTAATAACTGCTATGTGTGTGGGTTCATTCCACACAGCACAAAAGAAGGACTCCCATTAATGACTCTGCCCATTACTTCATGTGACACCTGTTACATTTTGAACTTCAATTCCTCTTATGGACACTGCAACTGTCACAAACCCCCCCAAATGAGACAATTGTATTGTGATAAACTTCACACCAGCTGTTATTCATGCAACACACCGATTCCTCTCACCCTCACCATGATCCCAAAGACATTAAAGTGGTGTGTTGAAGGCAAAGGAACTATCCACCTAGGAACATCAAACTGTGACTCCACATACTCTCCTTCTGAAGAACCGCTTGTTAAGCCTAATACAAGCCAAAATCCACTGCCCGATTCCATTAAGGATTATAACTACCTTGCTACAATGGTTAATCGCTGTTCCATACCTCTACCAAAAGGTGTTTACTGGATTTGTGGCATGAAGGCTTATGAATATCTTCCAAACGGTTGGTCTGGAATATGTGGTCTGGGCCATGTGGTACCAGCCATGAGAATCGTTACTGTACCACCGAAAGTTTGCATTGTTAAAAGAGAATTGTACACACACACACAAACACCATGGACAAGATTTTTTGGTGCCCTCGTTCCAAATTACGGAGTCATGGCAGCTTTGGAACAGATAAGGGATTTACCCCATGCAAGATTTAGCAAACACCACAGCAAAAGGCATGTCTATGCTCTCACAAGAGATGACTGCTGTGAGGATGATGACCTTACAAAATCGTGCTGCATTGGACTATTTATTAGCTTCTCAAGGGGGAACTTGTGCTGTGATTAAAACTGAATGTTGTACCTTTATACCTAACCACAATGCCACCATCCAAGAAATAACGGATCACTTGAAAGATATTGCTAAAATGTTACATACACCTGTCATAACTAGTTTGTTTGATTGGTTTAGAGAACAGTTAGGACACGTTGGTTACTTGATATTTGAATTTGCTTTATTGGGGCTTGTACTCCTAATTGTTATTTGGCTTCTGATTACATGTCTACGGTTCACTTGCAAAATATATATGACTCAAACTACTACTAAAATTATGTACTCCACTGTAACTCCACCTGCACCATCAGCGGAGGGGGAAAATTCAGACTTTCTGTTCAAAATTGGGATTGACTGTACTTAAGAAAAAAAATAAATTGTGAATTGTCGAGCCACATTGTCATGGGAAGCTCCAGCCCCTACCCCCTACAGGGCTTTGAACTGGACTCAAGACCTTTGAGGTAGCTCCAACTTCCTACCCAACTTCCTACCCCCCGTGCAGATCCCGACACCTCGGAAGTTGGTTCAAACAGACAACTGGACTCAACGCCTTTGAGGTAGCTCCAACTTCCTACCCAGCTTCCTACCCCCCGTGCAGATCCCGACACCTGGAAGTTGGTTCAAACAGACTTGAATCACGAGAACACCCTATGGGGTAATTTAGAAGTCTGTGACAGTCATATCAAATGTCTGATAATGACATTTAGCCACATATTACATCCGACTGTAAATTACTTTTGTCTCTCGCCTGATTTGTGTATTCCTGTTAAACTTCTTGTATAAAAACCTGGTTACAACATCACTCGAGGTCAGCACACCGACCAAGACACTGCGTCTGTGTAGGTCTGCTGACCGCCGGCTGAATAAAATCTGTCACCCCACAGCGGACTCCTGAACTGGACTTTGTATTATTCCTTAACAGTACAAATCAGCAACTTCTGAATAAGTATTGTAGTTGTATCTAATTCACCCAACATTTACCCTTTTTTCCTCCGTATCAGCCCTCTCACTCTGCAGCGTGGCAGCAGCCCATTGTGGTTTGTGTTGCTCGGGCTTTGGCTTGCTGACGTCTTTTTCAATAAACAACCAATCAAATGTCTTCCTGGTGGGTAATCAACAAAACAACGTGCCTCGATGTATGACACAGGCTGTGTAAACTCTTCCCCTTCTGGTACACACCGCTGAGCTCTCTGCACAAGAAGAACCAGAACGGGTTCCTTCCTGAAATCACCCTGATGAACTCTTACAGAGCACCAGATATCTGTCTTAACACTCACCCACTCCCACACAAATCAGACATCCACTGAATTCCACCACTTGCTGCCTTGATACTCTGCCAAAAGGAAAAGGGAACATTTTTTTAAGTGTTGCACATTTTATGGCCTCAGAGCTTCTAGACATTGTAAATAGAGCTGTGCTCAACATTATTAGCAGCCTTTCGTGTTTTGCATAACTGAGTGAATCTCTTCAGAAATAAATGAAAATGTACCAAATCTTTATTGGAGGTCCAAAGTAATATAACAAGATTGTTATTTCAACATAGCTATTGTAATTCCAAAGGGAAAAACAGAAAACCAGGATGTGAATCATTGTATTATTATATATTTTACCTATGGTTCTAGGTGTTTTTTTAATTTGCTTGTATGTTTAAAATGCTTTGTATATGCATTATATATACATTATATGTACTCTTTGTTCATTCCCTAGTGGATACATATACTTTTTGCGGATATGAATGGTGGAGGAAACTGGGATTGTTGTGTTGGGCCACCGCTCATGTGACCCTGTGATGATGAATTTGGGTGTGATTATGGACTCGGAGTGATTATGAATTCATGACATGTGTGATTGGATGAACATTTCAGGATTATGAATTCCAGTGAAAGCCAGACTTTGGCTTCGTCCTGAAGCCAAAGTTTTATGACCCCTGCGACGGACCTCTTGGTCAGTTTATGACCCCCGCTGCATGGCTTCAGATCAAAGGAGGACAGCAAAAGCCCCCGGAGCCAGGACTAAGATTTATGACACCTGGGGAGGTCAGACACAGTGGAACCCCATAAAACCAGAGGGGTTCCTGCCAGTCCAAAGACCAGAGAACAGACTCCCTGAGGTTTATGACACCTGGGGGGGTCGGACACAGTGGAGCCCCAGGAAACCAGGTTCCTGCCAGGCCTGAAAGGGGGGTACTGCCCCTTTGAGCAGACCCGCCCCAAAACCTATGAATACGAGCAACCCCAAAAAGACTGCTCTCTCTGCTTTTTTTTCCCTTTGCCACTTCTCATCTTTTTGGCATCAGGCCAAACTTGGAGTTTAGCTCCAGGTTTTCTTTTTATTTTTATTTTTTCTCTTTTCACTTTTTCGTCTGCCCGGCCTTTTTTGCCTGCTGGCAGAGGGCGCATCATTCCTAGCCCGACTCCCGCATCCAACCAGCGCAGCATCTGCCCCGGACATCCTGCCAGCCGACCCCGTGGGCCCACCGCGGTAAAAAGGTTCTCCCGGAGCACCCGCCACCGGGGCCCGGCACCGACCGCCACAAAAGGGCCAATGGAGATCGTCAAGCGCTGGTAAAGAGGTTCGCCGGTTCCGCGTCAGTTCCACGTGGTGTTCCACCGCTGTTTTATCCGTGGTCTGTTGCGTTTTCCGTCACATTTCTCCCCCAGCAGTACAGCCGTGGTCCGCCTTCCGGGAGGCATGTTCACGTAGCGCGATGTAGCACGCCCCTTCTGGCTACGTGCTCACGTACCGCAGCGTGACCAGCCCCCAGACTGCGTGACGCGCAGCGTACGCTGCTCTGACGCATACACGCACACACCCACCCACCCACACACCCACCCACCCACCCACACACACACACACACACACACACACACACACACACACACACACACACACACACACACACACACACACACACACACACACACACACACACACACACACATACGCACACACACCCACACACACACCAGTCACCCGGAGGATCAGAAGAGCCCCCCCCCCTTTTTCCATATGATTTCTTGTCTCTGTTTGTGTAATTGAACCATCAGAATTTATTCGAAGTGTTATTTACCAACTGTTTGACACTAGTGTGAATAAATTTCTGATCGAAAGAAGTCGTCCCTGTTTATTCTGTGCATGTCTGCTGCCAAGGTTGGGTGACGGAGTGTGCGTTCAGATCTCACCCCTTCAATTATAACTGGGTAAAGTAATTACTCTGAGACTGATCCCTGCTGTTAAAAGTTATCATTTCCCTGCTTAAGGAACAGGATTTTATTTATCATTTTGGTCATTTGGTCATCAAAAAAAAAGAAAACCAGGATGTGCAATAATATTGGCACCCCTCCTTAATATTTGGTCGCGATAACGGCATCCAAATGTTTCTTATATCCATCTATAAGCTTCTTGCGGTTCTTGGGTGGTATTTTTCTCCCACACTTCCTTTGCAATATGTTCAAACTCTGGAACATTTGCAGGGTTTCTTTCTCCAATGGCAGATCTCGGCTCCCACCAAAGATTTCCAATTGGATTGAGATCAGGACTCATCGCGGGCCATTTCAAAACAGTCCATTTTTCCCCTTTCAACCATTCCTGCGTGCTTTAGGAGGTGTGCTTTGGGTCTTTATCTTGCTGGAGGAGCCATGATTGTCGCCTCAAATCAGGTTTCCTTACACTTGGCAACACAGTTGGCTCTGGAATTGCTTGATAATCTTCTGATTTCATGATGCCTGTGATACGGTCAAGGCCTCCGGTACCAGATGCATCCCCACATCATGATGGTTCCTCCACCATTCTTGACTGTATGTTGTTCTTTTCCTTCAGGGCTTCATTACGCCACCTGTAAACATACTGTTTGTGTGCATTACCAAAAAGCTCCACTTTTGTTTCATCTGTCCATAAAACATTGTCCCAGAAGGCTGGAGGTTTTGTTGTGCCACAAAGAGGTTGCTGCTTCAGTTATTAATAATTGTCTTACGATAGTTATTAATCATTAATAAAGAAGATGACTTATCAAAATGAATCAATCAAAACGGGGCACCACCTGACTTATCAGGAAAATAATAACTGAACAGCAAAATGAGTCTCAAAGTAGCTGTTATTCCATACCTGCCAGCGTGTTGCCAGGGGTGACGTTACAGAATAACAGTGAAGGAAGGAGTCCGAGCACAGACCTTTGCAAACAGCAGCTGTGACAAATATGTGTAAAATAAACACAAACAACTTCTCTCATTCAAATGAGTCAGAATTTATTTACATAAATGTTAAAAGATAGTGAAACAACACTTGCAATAAATTCCAATGCCTAAACTATAGATTAGCAACAGCTAACTAAACATTAAACACAAACTTCAGATTATAAGTGTGTGTGTGTGTGTGTGTGTGTGTGTGTGTGTGTGTGTGTGTGTGTGTGTGTGTGTGTGTGTGTGTGTGTGTGTGTGCGCGTGTGTGTGTGTCACGATGGCTGTTCATACACATGAAAAGAAAGATGGCTGACGAAGTCACGTGTCACGAGTCTTGAGTGACTCAAAAAGGCGGACGAAATTTCGTCTTATTCAGTGAAAAACAAACTCGGGGGCTTTATGGCGAAGATAAGAGTGTGTGTGTGTGTGTGTGGGGGGGGGAGGGGGGGTGTAGCAGGAGAGGATGAGAGATTAAAGAAGAAACCCAAGACACTAGAATAACTTCTCCCCACCAGAAAACCAAGCTCTTCTGATGTTTCCCTGATTCTTCTGATGGACAGGGCTGACGGAGAAGAGAGAGAAAGGGGGAGCTCTTGCTCTTTATAGCCAGGCCTGCGCCGCCATAAATCGGCAGCGACCCCTCCTGCTATTTGGGGTTCATGCCCAATGAGGAGGCTATTCCTTATCACCGAAGGGCCGTAAATGCAAAGCCTGCTCGGGCTTTGAGTCATTATGGAGGTTCCTTTGTTTCAACCCATGCGGTTAACGTTAAGAAATTGAGGCTGGGCTGAGAGTTGGGCCTCAGAATTGTCTTCCCATTTTCAACACGGGGCTGTGGCCCAACAGTTTGTACGTGTTCTCTTTCGCATAGATCAATTGTTCCTTTTTTTGTCTTTTCATGAGCAATGGGGTCTTCCTTGGCCTCCGCTCAGAAAAACCCTGCTTTGTTTAGTGTGTGGCGTATGGTACTTGTTGAAACAATTACACCAGACTGCTCCAGGTTGGTCTGCAGGTCTTTAGATGTTTGACGTGGTGTTTTTTTTCCACCAGTCGCACCAATTTTCGAAGACTTCTGTCATCAATTTTTCTCTTCCCCCCCACATATGCAGCGTTGAAACACTGATACCAAAGTCTTGGCCTTATAAACCTTGGATGGCTTGTGCTTGCAAATAATAGCATTTTTGGTGTCCTCAGACAGCTCTTTTGTCTTTACCATTGTCACACATGAAGAGGGAATAACAGGTGGCTTTTTAAAAACACCAAAATGATTATTCATTGGCTGATTAATGTCACATGGGTGGAGGAAATTCATCACAGGTGATCCTCATTTGTGATTCACAACAGGTGAGCTAAATTGGGTTTCCATACTGATTTGGACCAAAGGGTGCCAATACCATTGACACAGCATGCATTATGTTTTCCTCATGTTTATCATTTTAAATGTTCTTTATCATTTGCTGTTTTGTATCAAACACAAGCTATCTGCAGTAAAATGTTGTTGCACTTGATATATTTCCTTCAGGAGATATTCCACAATATATACTTAAATTTCAAAGGTGCCAATAATGGTGAATAGGACTGTACGTCTCTGCTTTCAGGTATCTTTCCTCAGCCATCATTAAACCACTTTAAAAAAAGAACTAAACAGGTCACTCAGAACAGTTTTAGGTGTCAAACCTCCCCTTTCTTAGTAAAATCATAGAAAAAGCTGCTTTTCAACAGCTGTATAACATCCTGACACTAAATGACTGTTTTGATGTCTTCAAGTCAGGTTCCTGTTCACATCACAGCACTGAGACGGCTCTGGTAAAGGTCCTTAGGCCACGTTTACACATAGCCGGGTGTTTACAAAAACGGATATTTCCCCATCTACGTTTTGAAAAATACCATAATTTACATCAGATTGTTTTCAAAATCTCTTCATGTACACCAGTGTTTCTCAATCCTGGTCCTCGTGGGCCCCTGTCCTGCATGTTTTAGATGCTACCCTGCTTCAGCACACCGTGATAAAAGTACCTGTGTCATCAACAGAGCTGTTCAGACCTTGGTGACAAGCTAATGAGAACCTTTAATTAGAATCAGGTGTGTTGGTGCAGGGAAACATCTAAAATATGCAGGACAGGGGCCCACGAGGACCAGGATTGAGAAGCACTTATGTACACGAACCCGCATAAATACACTGTTAAGGTGCTATGAGCATCCAAACCTGTAGGGGGCAGTGTAACGAGAAGTCATGCTAGCCAATCAGAATCCTGGAATAAAACATCAACAAATGACACGAATAACTTAATAAAGCACACATGACGCTGGTGACGTTTCTGTCTCATAATGTGACGTTCTGACGCCTAAATGTCCGTTTCCCTCCATTTACAAGCAAACGTGAAGATGTAGTTTTTGCAAATCTGCACTTTGGCCACAGTTGGCCAGAGGTTACTTTGAGCTTAGTTTTCGTGTAAACGAACGGCCGTTTTTACTACATGTAAATAGGGCCTTAATGACATCCACTCCAATACAGAGAGTGGTAACTTTTCAGTCTTGGTCCTACTGGATCTCAGTGCTGCATTCGACACGGTTGACCGGGAATATCTTGATAGAGCGGTTTAAAAACTGGGTGGGACTTTCTGGTTGGAGTCCTATCTGTAAGCCCTGGAAAAAAAACTTTACCTTTTATGAGATTTAAATGTGTAATGATATGTTAAAGGGGACCCCGGAGCCCTGGAAGATCTGCATTACCTTTTATTAGATGTACAGGTGGACTGAAAGACCTGGAAGATCCAGATTAGCTTTTATTAGGGCAGGGTTTCCCAACCCTGGTCCTCACTGTCCTGCATGTTTTAGATCAGGGGTTCTTAACCTTTCTGACCTTGGGGCCCAATTTTTTCAGTACAGAGTGGCCCGGGGCCCATTAAATATTAACACTTTATAGCAGGGGTATTCAACTAAAACTTCAAGAGGTCCATTTAGAGAAAATGTACTCAAGTGAAGGTCCAGAACATCATTATATATATATATATATATATATATATATATATATATATATATATATATATATATATATATATATATATATATTAGATAAAAGATAAATTAGATATATAGATATATTTTTTTTTTTTTTTTTTTTTTTTTCAAGTAGCCTCATAGTTGTATCAACATCTGCATCTGACTGTTATATTTAAAAAAACGTACATATTTGCCACTTACATTTTATTTTATTTTTCAAATGCTATCTTATTTTATTTCTCTACCAGCAGTTTGAATTTCCCATTTTCTTTGTTAATGTCTCAACACATTTTTATAATAAATGAATATAAACATTGATGAGCCTGGAACAATATTTAGTTTTAATTATGTTCACTGTGGAGAAAGCTGCCTCACAGCTGTATGTGGACCCAAACATGTTTTAAGATGGTCAGCTTATTTTCTGTGACTTCAGTTCAGACTTGAGTGAATATGTTTGATGAAAAACTTTGTTTTGTTTCAGTGGCGTTTCACTTTCGCACTTTGAAAGCCACAGTCTCTGAACGTATGAGACACTGGTTTTGTCCCAGTGTGAAGACTGAACCAGGATGAATCTGTCCATTCTGGGTTGAACTTTCCTTTCCACCTGTTACGCTTCTCATCTCTGTATATAGAGCCAAGCTAATTACCGTATTTTGACGACCATTCGTGCGCCGTGTGGAAAGACGCACGCTCAGTTTTGTGTGTGTCATTTCTGTATTTAAAACACACACACACCGCACCGTGTGGAAAGGTGCCGTCTAAACACACGGAGCGCTGCCTTACAACAACACACACACAAGCATACAAGTGTGCATATTTAAAAATAGAGCGGGAACAAAACTTAGTTTGATTGTAGGTCTACTTTTTTTAAGATATTACATGAATCAGTTGTCAGAGGACTCAGCGCGTCAGGTTTCATCCGAGCCTGATCAGCTGAGACGGGCAGGAGCCCGCAGCTCTCTGGCTGTGGAGCAGCCGAGTCTTTCCGATGCTTCTGCGAAAGCCCGACCAACAGTCCAGTCCAGCAGACACGTCAGCCCTGCATCTACATGTACAATCCTTCAGCAGTAAACGACGGAGCCCGCAAGCCCGAGCCGCGCCGGCCGCATCAGGATAAATGATCACGCCGCGCTCGCTCGCTCTGGGCGCAGACCCAAGTAATAGATCCCTGATCCTGGCGGATCTAAACCTACTCTGTGCAAAATTTAGGATTTACTCTGTAAATACACACAATTTATCTTACTATTACACGTACAGCTAGCTGAGTGTCTTGTCCTCATTTGGTTGGGAGTTGCTATGCAGTCCCGCCGCCCCCGCGGCCCACACGTACAAAACTGAATTTATTTTGCGGCCCACTAGGTGGCGCTCGCAGCCCAAGTGTTATGCTATGGTTAAGAATCACTGTTTTAGATGTTTCCCTGCATCGTAATTAATTATCATCATTAGCTCGTCACAAGTTTGTTGATGACACAGTTCTTTGTATCAGGGTCTGATGAAGCGGGAAACATCTAAACGTGCAGGACTGTGGTGCTCTAGGACCAGGGCTGGACTACTCTACAGAAAACCAGCTAGTGAGGTCTCAGGGGATTTGTCCAGTTCTCTTTATATTTTAGTCTGTGCTAAACTGATTCATTTGTTGTTTTCAACACGTCGTATTTTGAATATCTGTCACGTTTTTTTTTCTCCAGTTTTGGTACTTAGGTTTCTGTTTTATTTTGAAAGCCCATGTCCTTGTGTTTAGGTTTGGTCTTGTCTTCCCTTGATTCCCATCTGCCCTGATTGTGCACTTGTGTCACGTCAAGCTCTCTGTGTATATCTTGTCTTGTCTTGTCTTTCCCTTGCTTCCTACCGATCCGCTCTGTTGTCTCCAAGACGTCTCATGCCATGTTTTGGGGTTTTTATCAAGTTTATGCTCTTGCTTTTTGTGCAATTCCTGCTCAGCAGCGCTTTTTGTTAAATAAATCACGTTTTTGGTAATCCTGCCGGCTCCTGCATCTGGGTCCTGTCAGGCCGAGACTCAAAGCAGGACTCAGATGCAGAGATATTAGATAACAAAAGGCTATTATTGAATTCACCGGAGACCTCGGACCGAATGACAAACAAATGGCTATAAACAAAACTAAACCCTATAATCTGACTATAGAGAGAACAATAAACACTCCAAGAGGAGGGAAAAATAAATAAAAAGAAACGAAAATGCTCCATATGGAGGAAAAACCTGCCTATATAAAATAATTTGGCTACAAACACATCACTCTTAAAGAGGAAAAAACCAAGAACTATGAATCTAAGCTAGGATATAAGTTAACAAGCAAAAAATCACTCTTTAATGAGGAATTAAACTATTTCACATGGAGGGAAATAGGGGACAGGTGGAAACACTTAGCAATCAGACTGAGACGCATGAGGAAGGGCAAGGGACCTGAAACGAGAGAATTACTTTTCAAAATAAAACAGGACAAAACAAACCCAAGACAAGACAACCTCACCACGGTGTGACAGGTCCTACTCATCCAAACCCCGACAGAACGCATCGCCCAGCAGGAGAGACAATTATTCTGTTCAGGCGCTTCCGCCGGGAGGTGGTGAAGACTTTGGGCAGATGAGGAATCGGCCTTCTGCTAAACATGCCGGGCTCTCAGGGGACCCAAGAGCATTTAGACCTGGTATAGGCTAAAATTGAGACTTGATTGGCGCTAGGGCTGTGCGATTAATCGATTTTAAATCTAAATCGGATTTATTAATCAAGACGATGTTAAAAAAAGGAAAATCGTAAAATGGATTTTCCTTTTTTTCAGTTGGCTGCATTACAGACAGAACTCGTCTAGTCATCTTTGTTTGGTCAAGAAAATTGTACATGTTGTCACTTTACTAAACTCAAGGAGGATTTACAGTATCTTTCAATTGCACTTCATTCCCAATAGGGACATTTGTTTGCTATTTTTCTTTAAAAATAAAGATAAAATATTTGAAACAATTTATTCCATTGTCTTTTGTAGTTTTACCAAAAAAATCGAAATCGAAATCGAAAATCGGGTTTTCAGAGAGAAAAAATCGGGATTTTATTTTTGTCCAAAATCGCACAGCCCTAATTGGCGCCAGCAATCCCCGTTCCAGAGGTGGTCCCGGACGAGCCCCAACGCCAGCTCTGGCCAGAGCCAGCACCCAGGCCCCCTTCAAGGACTCATCAGTCAATCAATCTTTATTTTTATTGAACATTTATGGCACTTTTACACTAGCACCTACTCAGCCCGACTCACCTTGCCCTCGTTTCTTTTCAACACCCAGATCAGAAGTAGGAGGTTGGAGAAGCTGCTGTGACGTATTTGATTGTGTGATCTAAACGAAGAAGACAACACTAAAGATGTAGAACCTGGAAGAGATGATAGATGTGCTGCTGGATCTGTGGCTTGTGTTTGATATCAAGTTAAAAAATGAGAGTGAGAGAAGCTTCAAGCGGCGAGGATTTTTAATTTTGTTAGTTTGTCTCGGTGCTGCTGAAAAGTCCGTTGGTAGCTGAGCAGCTATGAAGTGACAGAGCTCCTGATGGATCTGGTCGTTCCTTATCTCCCGTCTAGATCTTTTTAATTCTCTCCTCAGCACCAGGTTTATGAACATCTGCAGAGGTGTCTTCAGTATTCACATTCATTACTACGGTAGAAGTATAGATACTAGAGTTTAAAAATACTCCTGTAGAAGTTGAAGTATCAACTCAAGTTTTTTATTCGAATAAAAGTATAAAAGTACTGGTTTCAAAACTACTTAAAATATAAAAGTAAAAGTAATGTAAGGGGGAAAAAAGCCATTAAGGACAAAAGCCATTGAAAATGAATGCATCTTAGTATAATGTAAATATATTAAAGAAGCATATATGTGTACTATTGAGCATTAACATGTGTTTCAGAGAGCAGGAGATATGATGACTAGTTGCCTATAAGTATTGTAATGGTGCAAAAAGTCAAACTTCAGAGGCATGTTATCATTTATCCTAACCTTTATTGGAATGTACATCCAAGTTTAGTTGCAGGAATCTGAGGGAACGGATGTAAGAACAAAACTGGACAAGAACATCTGAAACAACCACAACCAAATTCACTCTATCCGGATGGAGCAATTTAACTGATAGTTTTTATTAAAGGCAGAAATGAAATAGAGTAACGAGGCTGTTTTTAAAATGTAAGGAGTAAAAAGTACAAATAATTGCGTGAAAATGTAAGGAGTAAAAGTAAAAAGTTGTCTGAAAAATAATTACTCCAGTGAAGTATAGATAACCAAAATTTCTACTTAAGTAAGGTAACAAAGTATTTGTACTTTGTTACTTGACACCTCTGAACATCTGCACCTCAGAGTTGGATCATAAAACAGACTTTTGCGCCGCCATTTCCTGTTGAATAAAATGAACAAGAAGCCGCCGCCAGTCTCTCTTTCTCTGATGTCACATCCTGACTCAGACGTCTGACTCCAACCCCTGACCAATCGGTGGCCTGTAGTGTGATGATGTCAGATACAGCCGACTCAGCAGCTTAGAACCTCGGCAGAGTAGTTACAGCAAAATTATCTACTCGGTACGTTAGACCCCTAGTGGGAAAGCGCAAAGGCGAGGCGAGTCGGGCTGAGTAGGTACTAGTGGAAAAGGGCCATTAAACAAGATGCAGATTAAAAACGGTGCTGAAAGACTCCTGATCTGGAATCAGTCTGAGATGAGTCGGGAGACGGGGTTTCTGAATGACTGACAGTCCAAGAACGCATCTTATTTACTTATTTATTTACGACACACAGAGAAACGTTCAAACCCTGACATCCGTTTGGGATAAAGCCGGGCCGACTAAAACCGAGACGAGGACAGATTCTTCCAGATCCTTTTTTACCACAACAATTATCTGTTTTTGAACCAAAAACTGTTAATACTTTAATAACTTTACATGATGCTACTTACTGCATTTTTTTCACATTAATTAAATAACCTAAACCAACAGGAAAAGTAAAGACCAAGATGTCTAGAGTTTAGTGTCGTACAAAAGTTCTCATAACAAAAACTAGAGAAGATTTACAGAGCCAGAAAAAAGAAAAACTAATATTTTCAGCCAAGAAAAGTTTAAACAAGACATGTTTTTTTGGAGAATAACATCATTATGTTACTTGTATAGTGATTAAAGTTGATTGAATTACAGGAAAATAAGACAGAAAACTGTGACAATATAAACACCTAAAAAAATAACATTACTGTGAAATGTATTAGACTTATTTTATCAGTAGTGACAAA
Source organism: Cololabis saira (assembly GCF_033807715.1). Classification (NCBI taxonomy): domain Eukaryota; kingdom Metazoa; phylum Chordata; class Actinopteri; order Beloniformes; family Belonidae; genus Cololabis; species Cololabis saira. Next base: position 36,236,660 of record NC_084604.1, on the reverse strand, counting down.
ATATTTACCAGTAAACTTGTGACTGACCACATGTGAACGAAGCTGTTTTCCTTAAATAACTTTTTGACGATGAGTGAAAGAGACGGTTTATATTTTGGACAGAAGTGTGCGAGCAGAATAGCTCAAGATCCGGCAGCATTTCCAGAAAAGCAAATAAAACCTTAACTTCTCGGTCGTAAAGAAAAGCTTTTCGAGGCTAAATTCCTTTATCAGAAGTAGATTTTCACTTATTCCTCTTGTGCTTCTTGTCCTCCTTCGATCACATGAGTTCACAGTAGAAACGATGCCTCGTCTAATTACCAAAACACGATCTTACCGTCATAACGGACCGCACAGGACAAAAAAACAACATATGACATCTTGTGCATGTGTTTCTCATTGTGCGCTGAACTCGGTAAATGTTCACATTCTGTTTGGTCCATAGTATTTGTAGTTGTTGTTTTTTTATTTGCTTTTCAGAAAACTCTGACACATTTGTGCGTTTGTAGCCATCTTACACACAACACATTCAGTTTTACTTCATCAAATTGTTTAAGGTTTCCTCAAAATGAGTCCATCTGCTTTTATTGACGGCCACTTTTTCAGATTGAAATACTACGAATGATGAAAGAGACGTCATCAGGTTAAACCAGGGGTCGGCAAGCCAACATGTTTTAGAGCCGTATTGGACCAAAAACACAAAAAACGAATATGTCTGGAGCCGCAAAAAATGAAAAGTCTTGTATCAGCCTTAGAATGAAGGAACACATGCTGCATGTTCTATATTAGTTACAACTGGGGGAAGATTTTTTTTTTTCATTATGCACTTCGAGAAAAAAGTCAAAATTTCGAGAAAAAAAGTCAAAATTTAGAGAAAAAAGTCGAAATGTCGAGAAAATAGTCAGAATTTCGTGAAAAAAGTCAAAATTTCGAGAAAGAAAGAAAAAAAGAAGAAAAAAAAGAGAAAAAAAAGAAAAAAAAGAGGGAAAAAAGAAAAAAAAGGAAAAAAGCCTTAGAATGAAAGCAACACATGCTGCATGTTTCTATATTAGTTAGAACTGGGGGAATATTTTTTTTTTCATTATGCATTTCGAGAAAAAAGTTGAAATGTCGAGAAAAAAGTCGAAATGTCGAGAAAAGTGTAAATGTCAAAAAAAAGTTGAAATTTCGAGAAAAAAGTCGAAATGTCAAGATTAGTTTTGAAGTACAATCTTGAGAAAAAAGTCGAAATGTTGAGAAAAAAGTCGAAATGTCGAGAAAAAAGTTGAAATGTCGAGAAAAAAGTCGAAAATGCTGAGAAAAAAGTCGAAATGTCGAGGAAATAGTCAGAATTTCGTGAAAGAAAGAAAAAAAAGAAAAAAAAAGGTCAAACATTTTTGAAAAAGCTCCAGGAGCCACTAGGGCGGGACTAAAGAGCCGCGGGTTGCCGACCCCTGTGTTAAACCAAAACACAAAAGACATATTTAAAACAAAAACTAATCTAATTTTGTATGATTCAGAGCATAAATATGTTTATAACACAGGCTGTATAAAAAGAAGTGGCAAGCCCTCTTGATTTTCTGGATTTTCAGGGTTCTGGGTTCTATCAACTCAATCTTTTAGCTTATCTTAGCTACCGATGATGCTAACCAGCGTTTCCTTTCATTCATCGAATGTGTCCATCCATTCTATTCTAAGATGTTTCTACCAGAACGTACTCTGTAACTCAAACTGCCAGCACTTAGATCTAAGAGTTCGGGACCCCATGGGGGTTCAAGTCCCAGCGGAGGTCGAGCAAAAGTGTCCGCTGAGTTTTAATCAGCCTGGAAGGTTAAGGTGGAGGATTTCCAGCCAGAGACGGTCACGGTTGTCTCTCAGTACAATGAACTACGGAAGAGTATTAGGGCCTGGCAGGAGAAAAATAAAAATAATATTTTAGAGGAGGAAGATTTTTTTTTCATTATGCACTTCGAGAAAAAAAGTTGAAATGTCGAGAAATAAGTAGAAATGTCGAGAAAAAAGTTGAAATGTTGAGTTTAATATTGAAGTACAATTTTGAGGAAAAAAAAGTCGAAATGTTGAGAAAAAAATCCAAATTTGGTGAATAAAGTTGAAATGTTGAGATTAATGTTGAAGTATAATTTCGAGAAAAAAGTCGAAATGTCGAGAAAAAAGTCAAAATTTTGTGAATAAAGTTGAAATTTTGACTTTATTCACGAAATTTCGACTTCATTCTGTGAAATGAATACATTGTAAAAACAGAACATTAGAAGGGGTAGGACTAGAAAGGTTTTTTGAAACTTCATCCTGCACCCTTTCAAACAGGAAATATTTATTTACATATAGATTTGTCTCTTTAATTTGCTTTGTTTTGCTTATGGTTTTCTTTGTTTTTTTTTCGGTATATACATTTTATGTATTCTGATTATTTTGTTTTTGTTTTAACCTGTTTGAATAAATAATTAAATGGAAATAAATGGAAATTCTTGAAATTGTATTTCAACATTAATCTCGACATTTTGACTTTTTTCTCGACATTTCAACTTTTTTCTCGAAATGCACAATAAAAAAAAATCTTCCCCTCTCAAATATTTGTTCTCCTGCATGGCCCTAATACTCGTAATTAACAGCACAACCGAGTACCGCTAAAATAAAAGTCCTTCTTTAAGTCAGAAGCTTAGCTCAGACGAGCTAAGTGCTAGTCAGCTAAAGTGACAGCTCACGCCTGGAAGGCAGCTGTGCCTCAAAAAAATAAAATAATTAAGACAAAAATGAATAAAACATTCTGGATTTACCACACTTTTTGAGGTCGCCCCTAGTGGTAGTTCAGTATACTGCACTTATACCTACAGTACTTCTGCACCATCGTCAGCGCTGAAAACCGGATAGTTTCTCCCAAGTCTGAGGCGACTGCCCAATCAAAACCTGCAGCCCTGTTGTTGTCCTTTAGGACTTATTTCAAACATGGCAACGCTCTGCAGAGGAGAAGGGTGGAGGGGAGTTTAACGGCTGACTCCACGCTCCGAAACGGACTTTCATGAGCAGAGATATAAATTTATGATGGAGAAAAAAGCTGTCGTAATACATCTGAAAAACACGTGACAAACGTGTCATTAGGACCTCCAGAAATTGTATCACCTTGTGAACTCTGACTAACTGATTGTAGTGTTTCAGACCTAACTGGGAAACAAACGGCTTTAAAAAAGCCTCAACATTCCTCTATATCCTGTCCTCTCTGTGGCGCTTTAAAAAAACAGAGGGGGAGATTCAAAAATTCTTGAAAAAGTACATCTCTGGAAGACGATTGATAAGGGCTGGGCGATATATATATATATTTAATATATATCGATATATTTTCAAACGCGATATGGCATGAGACGTTTATATCGATTATTAAAAAAAAAAAAAAAAAAAATATGATTTTGATGTAGCTTATTTTGTGACAAATTGACTTGAATGTTTTATTTGAGATTTGCACAAATGTTTTGTTATTTGCACAACTGTCAACCTCAGTGGAAAAGTCTGCCTGTTACTGTCTACATTGTATTAATTGCACAGTGTATTTTAATTTAATTGTTATGCAGGAAAGGGATATTTGTTTTATTTTATTCAAGAAGCATTTTTATTCTATATATGCAGGCAGTTTATTTTTATTTCATTTGTTTTATACATTTTGATATTGTGCAGACCTCTGTTAATAAAGGAACCTGTGTGACATTTGGCACAAGGTTTTGTATTAAAACTGTTTTTTAAGGGTTTGCCTCAGAAAAAAATGAAGCTAACAGAGATGCTATGCTATAATGCTTTGGGGGAAACCCCAATTATGTCACAGAAAAAATATCGATATATATCGAGTATCAACATTCAGCTAGAAAATATCGAGATATGACTTTTGGTCCATATCGCCCAGCCCTACGATTGATGGCAGATTCTTTCTTCGGAAATTACTTGAAGTGGCAATACCACCTCTGACCACATGGGGGCAGTGTACCCGAGGAAAGTTCACATGTCAGCCTCTGAGACGCGGTGAAGTGCACCTCTAGTGGAACTACGTGGTACTACAGGACCTGTGAAGCTGTTTTCTTACATAACGTGGCTTTAAAGTATTTCATTTGTAAACCTGTGTCGAAAACAAGCACAAAATAACCACATGGGAAATGAAAATTACATGGATTTCCTGTCCTGTATACTGTTGTCTTCGAGTCTGAAACGTCCCCCTCGGTTAAACTGTGCAAAATGAACCGAAACTGCTCGTTGAAACATTTACAGTTTTCTCTGCTGCAGTTGACGGCTTCTGAGAAGAATTCAAGTAAACGCCCGATAAAAACTCCTGCGATCAGCGCCACACTTACTGGAAACCATCCCGGCTCCACATGCTTGTTTTACCAGTTGATGTTTTTTTTTTTGCTTTAAAGATGCATTCACATACATAAAAAATAAAGTGAACAAAGCAGTCCACAGTGGTGTTTCCTGGTGGAAATCCAGAGTTCTGAGGACAACAGGGAACTCTTCCACCACGCAGGAATTAGGGGCCCCAAAGAGACGATGGCAGACAGAAAGTCACCTGACGTAAATCCTCTGTGATATGTGGCTGTGCTTGATTAGGCCTGGCTCGTTCCCAGAGTCCCGGGCTTCCCGGTTGTCGAGGAGATTGCACTTGGCAGCAGAGATCATGTGCACCGTCAGGCGCTCCGCTCAGCTGTTTTTTAACAGGGCAGCTCCTCGGTTGTCTGTTGGGTTCGGTGGTTTTTGGCGGATCACAGCGAGGTCTCGTGGGAGAAGCTGAGCGACGGCTCCAGCTTGACGCCGTTACTTTTATTTTCCGAAAGGAAGTCTTCGGGACACTCAGAGGAAAGCTGTGTGAGAGAAGGACGGATGAATGCAGTGAGCAAAGATACAACTCAAGCAGAACAGATACAATACGTGTTGTAAATACCTGTAGACATGTAGTGCGGAAGAGTGTTAGGGCCAGGCAGGAGAAAAATAAAATATTTTAGAGGAGGAATATTTTTTTTTCGTTATGCACTTCGAGAATAAAGTTGAAATGTTGAGAAAAAAGTCGAAATGTCGAGAAAAAAGTTGAAATGTCGAGAAAAAAGTCGAAATGTCGAGATTAATGTTCAAGTACAATTTCAAGGAATAAAGTTGAAATTTTGAGAAAAAAGTCGAAATGTCGAGAAAAAAGTTGAAATGTCGAGATTAATGTTGAAGTACAATTTCAAGAACAAAGTTAAAATGTTGAGAAAAAAGTCGAAATTTCGAGAAAAAAGATGAAATGTCGAGAAAAAAGTTAAAATGTTGAAAAAAAGTCGAAATGTCGAGAAAAAAGTCGAAATGTCGAGAAAAAAGTTGAAATGTCAAGAATAAAGTTCGAAATGTCGAGATTAATGTTGAAGTACAATTTCAAGGAATAAAGTTGAAATTTTGAGAAAAAAGTTGAAATGTCGAGAATAAAGTGAACCTTCTGAGACTATAACATCATTTCAATAAAGTTGAAAATTGTATTTCAACTTTATTCTCGAAATTTCGACTTTTTTCTCGAAATTGTATTTCAACATTAATATCAAGTTGCACAATAAAAAAAAATCTTCCCCTCTCAAATATTTTTTCTCCTACATGGCCTTAATACTCTTCCGTACATGTACAGATTAATGGTTTATGGACTATTTTTAAATATTCTGGACAAAAAGTCTATGAATTTTAATGAAAACTGGTTGTTCTTGTACTAAATTATGTGATGTAATTCTCTCCACGGCCACCAGATGGCGCCAAATCAATATCCTACAAATGGAACAGCTGACCTGTAACTTTAGTCAGCTCCTGCTGATCGTATTCAATTTCATTTAACAGCAAAAGCCACATAAAAGGCAGGTTATGAGGAATCCACCTATAAAAAACACCCTGGACTGGATGGATCTCACAGCGACTGAAAACAAACACGATCCTGGATAAACTGCCCTCACCGAGGGGAGGCCAGCGCTGGATCAGCAGGACGGTGGGAACGTGGTATTAAAACAAACCCCATCAGTCTTTAACGGTTTGGTTTGTCTCAAAGACTCTTTTTACACTAAAGCCAGTTTCAGACAATCCAAGACAAGATGGTATTCAAAAGGAAAAAGTATCTAACAGGTTTCTCTGTTTAGGGATTATAGACATAAAAAGAGATGTAAGGCCCAAACAAAGGACTGTTTCTGGGATCTTTCTGGTCATAAAGTCACTTTGTGGGAAACCAGCAGGATGAAACGCACAGAGCAAAGATATAATCTGACTGGAGCTTTCAGGGTTTCACTTAAAACACATATGTTGGACATCATGATCCATCACACAAGTCCTGATAGTGTGAGGATTTTATTAAATTGTTAAAAGTATGAGGGTTTTTTCTATAAGATTGTGCACTGATGTTTGCTCTCAGTGCAGAACCAGCTCCTGGTTTTATGACCTTATAACTGATTATCTGAAGATTGATCTGTCCCTCCGGTTTTTCTCTGGGTTTTATTGTCGTAGATCTTTACTGGGTTGTCATGTCGGATTAGAGATAGACAACAGAAAATATATGGCTGAAAGTGTGACATGTTTAAGTTTCTTTCACTGCAGTTGGACTCCCAGATAAGGTTCAACAGATAAGGTTCAACATCGGCTCCTACTACGTACAAAACGCCTCCCTTTTTCAGTATAAATATGATTGGATTGATGACGACGGTGTAGAGCTGGGGATGGATTCAAATGTCAAGAATCGATTCGATTCCGATTCTTAAAGGGATTGTGACATGAAAAACAAATTTTTCTTGATTTTTTGTGTTTTGTTGGGTGTCTTGACATCAATTACACCCAAAAAACAACAAACTTTTAACATTCAGTGTATTGTGTGCTTTCTGGGATTTTCCGCATAACTATGCAAAAACGGCGCATGTGGTTTGCTGGCGGGCCGTTACGTAACGGCCCGCTAAATCACCGCCCCCTCCACCCAGCTCCCTGCCTCCTCTCCTCTCCAGCGCACCATAAAGGCTGATTTATGGTTCCGCGTTACACCGACGCAGAGCCTACGGCGTAGGGTTACGCGGCGACGCGCACCATACGCTGGACTCTGCGTCGATTTAACGCGGAACCATAAATCAGGCTTAACACGGAGCTGTTTAGAGCCTGTTTTGTTCTCATCACCGGAGGAAAACTGCTAAGAAGACCCGCGGCCACTGACTGGACTTAAGATAAGGGGACAGTGCTGCTTGCATGCCTTTATTTTTATGATTGTTTGCTGTGGTTCGCCGTGCTGCTTTTCCGTGCATGCTTCGCCTGTCGCTCCCGGCTCTCTCCGACGCCGCTGTGTGCGTATGGCTGGAGGAGGAGGAGGTTTGGAGGAGGAGCGGAGCAATGATTGACAGGAAAGGGGGGAAAGGAAGCATTTTTCACGGCGCAAAAAAACACTGTAATAAAAAGCCAGGAAAAGAGTTCTAGAGTGAAGTTTTTCTTGTTACACTCTTTTAGACACATTTGAGGGATGTTGGCCAAGACTTTTAATAGTGTTAAAAGCATGTTAAAAATGATGTCACAATACCTTTAAGATTCAGAATAGATTCTCACCATTTGATTCGATCCGATCCGATTCGATATTGATTTGGGTTAGTGTTGCCTGGATTATATGACTGTAAAATAACTATTGAAATAATAATTTCACAATAATTATTGTGAAATAACTAAGAAATAAATAACTCAAATAGGCATTTCAATATCCATTTAAAGTGCAAAAAAAGAAAGAAATTGCAACAGCTCAAGCAGTAAACACATTATTTTAGCTTGTCTGATTCATTCTGTCACCAGACACACAGCTGGACATGAAGCACCCAGCATTTTTCAGGTATTTCATGACAAACTGTATCCGATAACAGAGAAACCAAACAACCTATAGTAAATATAGATGATATGAACTTCATTGAACTAATATAACATTTAGAAATTTAAGCTGAAATGTCCAGCATTTTCTCTAAAGAAAAGTTCATTTAGTTCAGGAGTTTTCAAAACTACTGGGATTAAAGTTCACCAGGCAAAAATGTAATGATGAAAAAAAAAAAAAAAAAATTTTATCAAAAAGAAATTATTAAAAAAATTGATCTTTAGACATACAAATCGATTTTTAGGAATTAATATGAGAATCGATTTAGAATTAGAAAATCGATTTTTTCAACACAGGCCTACGACGGTGTGCATTTCTCTCCTACCTATGTGGTTTGAGAGAAGTATAAACCTCCGGCTGGATAACATTGTGCATGATATAATAAAAGCTTGTATTAACTTTGATTCTTTTCCCTGTTTTTTTATGGTACACCAGACAAACGAACACGAGGATCTTTCAATAGCTAGAGCAGGTGGTTCAGACTTACCGCTTGCAGGTTGTTTCCGTCTGCTTCCTTGTTGACATTGTGTCTTTTCAGTTCTGACTTAATTAAGGCTGTAAAAAAAACAACAAAAAAAGAAGAAAACATTACAGTTTTGATATTTTGAGTTAAGCTGAGCACCAACACGTGAAGCCTCTAGCAGCCTAGTATCCTAGCAGCGTACCAGTGAGGAGGACTCCCAGGAGGATCCAGGCGCACAGGAACAGATTTCCAGCCAGTGGTTCAAAGTCGGTGGTCAGTCTCCCTTGGATGAGGGTGAAGATGATCCCGAAGATCTGCAAACACACCAGACCAGGAGGTGAGGAAACGCCAGCGAACTTCCTGCTGTCACATTCAACTACAGCCGCCGTTATCATGTCATGTTGACGTAGTCGCAGATGTTGAGGATAAGGGGTCCTAACTTCCTGTCTTTGGCCGATAACAGTTTCAGACGTACCCGGATGAACCGCCGGTCGTCCAGTTAAGCAAGGCAAGTTTATTTGTACAGTACAATTCAACACAAGGTAATTCAAAGTGCTTTACATCAACATTAAAAGCGGCAAGACACAATTAAACAGTAAATAACAAATAAAATTAAAGCTGCAAGCAGCGATGAACGGGCCCTCGCACTCACGGCCACCACCCCCACCACCACTTTAAGTGATAAAGATCACTTAAAGTTACACACTGCAAAAACTCAAAATCTTACCAAGAATATTTGTCTTATTTCTAGTTAAAATGTCTCATTTTTAGTCAAAAAATCTCCTTACACTTAAAACAAGACTCATCACCACCCTAACCCTAACCACCATTTTCACCAGCTTCAAGTACATTTTCACTTCAAATAAGTCGAAAAATCTGCCAGTGGAACAAGATTTATCTTCTAATTACAAGCAAAAAAATCCTGTCCCACTGGCAGATTTTTCTACTTATTTTAAGTGAAAATTTACTTGAATCAGGTGAAAATTGTCAAATAAGTTATTTTTCTGGTGATGAGTCTTGTTTTAAGTTTAATGAGATTTTTTTACTAAAAATTAGACATTTTAACTAGAAATAAGACCAATATTCATGTTAAGATTTTGAGATTTTGCAATTCATTAAATAACTCTGCTAATATTTCACAGAACTGTAAAGATTATTCTCGTTTGAAGTGAACAAGTATGACGATAACATGTCGGTTATTGCAGAGTCATTGGAAACGACTAAAACACTGAGATAAATGCAAAAGTAATCTGTAACAGGTCTTATTTCACCCAACTGACGAGAATTACGTTTCTATACGGGTCAAAACGTACAAAGACCGGGTCAAATACAGTATTAGCGTTTAGTGAATCCATCCAAGCCTTCTCCTGGCTCAGGGAGCTGTCCAGGATTTATGACCCTCTCATACAATCAGGGAGCACTCGCTCAGTACGTTTACAAGCACTGCCAGATATTCGAATTGTTGTCTTAATCCGACCGATATGGAAGTTTTAAAAGCCGTGTTTATGCCTTAGCCGGGCTGTAGTGTTAAAAACCCCTGATGAATAAAGTGGTTATTAAGGCCCGAGCACTTACAGTGCGAAGGCCCTATTGCATCTGTAGGAGTTTTTTTTTTTCTTTATTCTTTTTTCTTCCGACGAAAGGAGGGCCTTTTTTTTCCCCCTAAACGTGCCCAAAAAATTTGATATTTAATGGTTTCCATTAATGGGCGTGGCCAAATGGCTCAACAGCGCCCCCTAGAAAACTTTGTGTCTCAAGCCCCACAATACGGTTAGACGTACATGCACGAAAATTGGTACACACCTGTATCATGTATCATGTCATAACTTAAAGAAAAGTCTCTTGGCGCCATGGCCGAAACCCAACAGGAAGTCGGCCATTTTGAATCAATTGTTTAATTTTGGCGCAATTTATGCCATTCTTTCGGCAATTAATACGGCCCGAACCGTAACATGCACCCAGGTGTGTAATACATCAAAATGTGCTTCTCGATCCTGCGACGACGCGCATTACTTTTCTCAGTCAAAAGCGTTACCGTGGCGACGATAGACGCCAAAAAGCGCACCTCCCCTGCATCCGATTGGTCCATATTTGATAGTTCCTACTTTCTGCCATAACTTTTGAATGGTTTGATATAAATAGTCGTGGGTGGTGTCATCGGACTCGGTTTTGAGTCCTTGAACAAAATTGGTGCAAATTATCCCCGCCCCTTCTTCTGATTGGTCCATATTTGACAGTTCCTATTTTCTGCCATATCTTTTGAATGGTTTGATATAGAGAGTCGTGGCTGGTTTCATCTGCTAAATGTCCAGGTCTGAAGAATCTACATCAAGTCATACAAGCTTCCACTGCAGCCTGAACGTGCACAAGGGTGGAGGGCCCGTTCATCGCTGCTTGCAGCTTCAATTATTATTATTTCTGTAGAGTGATTGCTGTACCTGAGCGAAGGCGTTGAGGAGTCCTGACGACGTTCCCTCGGGCTCTGGGTAGGTGATCTCTACTCCGAACTCGAAGCCCAGAGGCAGGTAGCCGGTCATGAAGAACCTGAAACACAGCCGTCGCAGGAACAGAGCTTAGAGCCTTAATACAATCTTTTATTAAACTTTTCTGAAGTTCCTTGTTGCTAAACTCCTTCAGAGAGTGTGAGGCAACTTTGACCTTTGTTCTGATGTTTTATTTACACGTAAACACCCGCATGGCCCTCGTCGTCAGCAGGTTTGTTTGGAGCTGAAACAGAACGGCTGTTTTCTGCCTGGTGAGTGTCAACGTACAACAAGGACGGAGTTTTATGTGAAGTTTTATGTGTATGTGAAGCAGATTTTAACAGGGTGAAAGAGGCGGAATAGCAGGTGCTTCTGAGATGTCTTGTCTCGTCTGAACAACCAGCCCAGCTCCTGCTTTCATCCTGGGAGGAAGTCTGGCCTGGACCCCAATTATAACTCTCATCACGGTACAAGACCGGCATTAATGTGTCTGAGATTATTGATCAGTTGACCACATCTCCATGGATTATCACACTCAACACTCAGCAATAGAACCATCTCCATCAGTCGCCACTCAATAAAAAAGAAAAAGAAAGGAGAAAAAAGAAAAGGAAAAAGAAAAAGAGAGAGAAAGGGGGAAAGGAAAAAAATATTTACAGGACTGTCCCAGAAAATTAGAACATTGTGATTTTCTGTAATGCAATTATAAAAACAAAAATGTCATACATTCTGGATTCATTACAAATCAACTGAAATATTGCAAGCCTTTTATTATTTTAATATTGCTGATCATGGCTTACAGCTTAAGAAAACTCAAATATCCTATCTCAAAAAATTTGAATATTCAGGGAATCTTAATCTTAAACCAAACCAAACAACCGCACCGTGGTGAATCAGGACTTTAAAGATGGATCATATATCAGCATTTCTTCAAAGAAGGGAGAGCATTTCCTTTGCACAGCGCTAACCACTAACTGTCCTTTTATCTTTACATACAGATTATACAGATCAGGTAGTTTCAGCCATCTGCCTTGATTGTATCACGTCTCTGGCCAGTTTGTACATTTGCACATTTTTCTACCAGGAACGTCACATAAAAGCAGATAAGAGCCGATAGTTAAAGGCCACGTTGTCATAAACTGTGAAAAACTGCGGTACAATCAAGATACACGTCGTCCACGTTACATGAAGTTTTTTACATCATTTTGGTTTCAGACTTTCAAACCTTCGAAGCTCCACTTTCAAATCAGGCAATCAGCCGGTTGCAGGACTGTTCAGATTACACGACTCTGATTTGTAATAATGAGTCTTGAGGTTGTTTTACTGTTCACATTATGTGACTGATTGCAGACAGAATATCACACATGATGTGATCCGGTAGCCGCCAGAAAAACACACGTCGGTTATTTGAAAATGCTTTACAGGCTGTTTACGAGCAATAACTTCACACCTGCTGATCAACTTCCACCTTCGATCTCTCCGACTTTTCCACAGTTCAAACTCCATGACGGCAAATCACCTGAAACCAGTACTCGAGTTGTAAAAAAAAAAGTCAGGGGGTTTGGTGGATTTGATCATATGGGGACAGATAATTTCTGCTGATTACAAATAATATAATATATTACAAATAATAGCAGTGACCAAAACAGCTGCAGAAATACTGCAGGAATGACATAGCAGCAGTTAAATGCAGCCTTCTGTAAGCTTTAAATATCCACTGGGCTTACATCAAATACATCAAAACACAACAATAAAAAACAGTTTTCTGAACTTATCAATATGACTCTGTCCTTCACAGGATTTAGTAAAATGGATCACTGCAAAAACTCACAATCTTAACAAGAATATTTGTTTTATTTCTAGTTAAAATGTCTCATTTTAGTAAAAAAAAATCTCATTACACTTAAAACAAGACTCATCACTGGAAAAAACAACAATTTTCACCTGTTTCAAGTAGATTTTCATTTAAAATAAGTAGGAAAAATCTGCCAGTGGAACAAGATTTTTTTGCTTGTAATGAGAAGATAAATCTTGTTCCACTGGCAGATTTTCCTACTTATTTCAAGTGAAAATTTACTTGAAACAGGTGAAAATTGTCAAATAAGTTATTTTTCTGGTGTTATTTTTCTGGTAATGACTCTAAATGTTGAAATAGCAGTAAAACCACATTCATTGATTAAATGACATAAGGGATGGAAAGGAGGGATGGCAGTTTTACAGGGGGGATGATTTGGACCGTTTTTATTTCAGGGATTTCATGCCATCCCCCCTCATCCCCCCTCAACTCCAGTACTGCCTGAAACCATGTGATCTGATAGAGACCTGATAGAGAGAGGTCGACTACGCAACTGCAGATGAGCGTTAGACCCCCTCACACCACGGGAAACCCCTGAGCTCACAAACACGAGCCACACCAGACCCGACCTACCCCAGGACTCCCGCCGTGACGAACACCAGGTAGATGTTGTGGAGGTTCAAGGTGAAGGTGAAGACCACCATGCCCAGGAAGGACAAACCGTAGACGATCAGCGTCGTCATCCTGCGGGGGGAGAAGCGCCATCAGTGACCTGGTTCTCTGATCGTTGCTGTCAGAAGTCGCTCGGCCGTCGCACTCGGCGATTAACTTATTTTTCTGATGATTCTGGTCCATCTGGTACTTTATTGTCACTCAAACATGTCTGACCAATGGGGAAGCATCCGCCCACTGCGGGATGTTTGTGTCAAAATGATTCAATCAAAACAAAAAAAAAAGATTTCAAAACTTTTTTCACTTCAAATAAAAAAAAAAATATTTTAAATCCAAATAAAAAGGGTTCAAATGCAATTTTTTGGGTCTCAAATATTTTTTTTTGCGTTCAAACACTTTTTTCTTTGATTAAAAACGTTTTTTTTAATTGAAGTGATTTTCTTTAATTGAAAATATGTTTTTTCTTTTTGAAGCAACTTCTTTTTTGATTAAATGATAAAGACACAAATGTCCTACCCATAATTTGGCCCAAACACAAAACAACACTACTTCAATCAAAACAGTTGCTTCAAACAAAAAAACATCACTTTCAAATCAAAGAAAAACAGTGTTCAAATGCATTTTTTTGAGTCTCAAATATTTGTTTGAATTCAAACACTTTTTTTCTTTGATTGAAATCATTTTCTTTGATTGAAGTGATTTTTTTTTTTTTATTGAAAATATATTTTTTGATTGAAGCAACCTTTTTTTGATTGAATAATGAAGACACAAATCTCCCTCCATACAGATGCACCAGATTGATAATATTTACATGGAGGAGGCTTTTGTCAGGGGGACCGAAAGCAGGGAGTTAAATTATTACAAAGGGTGTCTTTAACAGTACGAGTCCCAGGTGTGATTCTGAAAGGAAGCGGGTCGTACTTGTACGTCTTGGTCCGGTCCAGCCACAGACCACACAGGATGGAGCCGACCATCCCCGCCACGACGAGGGTCAAACCGATCCTCCCGGCGTTCAGCTCCTGGTTCTGAGGAGAGGAGAGGAGACGGGTTAGTCCCAGTAGAAACCCGGGTCAATAATAACAATAATACCTTTATACACAACAATATAAATTCAATAAAATCAGAAATACAATCCGGAATCAGCAGTAACCTAGAGGGGGGGATTAAAGTGAGTATGTTTTTAGATGGGGATTGGGGTGGGAGGGAGTGTGGATCAGGGTTTTGAAGTCAATGCAAAGTTGTTGTTGGAGAAGTTCTGGAGACGATACGAGCGGCTGAGTTCTGGACCGGTTCGGGGGGATTTGCAGAGGTCCAGGTGGATGTGACCAGAGCATGGACCAGGATAGCAGCACTGCTGGAAGTGAGGGACAGACGGTCCCCACACAGTACATCCAAGTGATCGCCGTCGTGGCGCTCGAAACCCGGAGACTGTTGGGGGGGGCTGATAAGAGGGAGGAGCCAGGAAGGCGTTGAAGTTGAGGGAAGTGTGTGTGTTTTTCAGTAAGTGTCTGTGACGCGATAAGTCCGTGAACCTTCGCCCAGAGCTGCGCTCAGCCCAAATGTCCTTGATGTTATCAGGCGGCTCGTACAGTTCTGAGACAGGTTCCGCAGATGTTCCTGGAGAGGGGAGGGTTAGTGGGGGCAGAGTCATCTTGTTTACATTCCACCAGGAAGATTGTGACCATGAGCGATCGGCCTGAGACCGCCCTGTCACGGGCAGATTATAGAATCAACAATTATATTGAAAAACAGGCAGCCCAGTAATTTTCCGTCTGCCTTCAAATCTCTGATTCATCAATGGCGACTCCAATCAGACGAATTTGTGATCACTTCCCGCCAAGCCGAGCTTCTAACTTCTCCAGGGTGTTATCAATCTTGCCAATGAGCTTGAACACCTCCGCCAGCCTGCGATTCTGTTCGAGAATCGCATCCAACTTACGGCTTTGCTCCCCCAACATCAGAGTCTGAGCATTGGTTGCCTTGCTTGACCCTTCAGCCACGTCCGGCAGCTCTGAAATAGCCAAAACAGCTGTAGACGACTTACGCGTTTGTTGATACACCAGGAATCCCCCCCCTCCGATCAGGAGAAATCCTGCTATCATAATTCCAATTATGAAGGCGTCTTCAACATACTCAACAGACAGAATTTTGAGACACAAAGGCTTCCAGTATTTGTAGGAATCCATTGTATATCCAGAAAAAAATGTCCCATCGGGGCAAGAGGGCTCCCTTACCCCCTGTCTTCTGGTTGCAAAAATTTGGTCAATTGTGCTGAGAGACCATCATTATGCCCCCTTCGAAAAAAGTCGAAATGTTGAGAAAAAAGTCGAAATGTCAAGATTAATGTTGAAGTACAATCTTGAGAAAAAAGTCAAAATTTCGAGAAAAAAGTCGGCAACCCAACATTTCGAGAAAAATATTGAAATATCGAGATTAAAAAGGAAAAAGTAAGAAAAAAGAGAAAAAAAGAAGAAAAAAAGGGAAAAAAAGGTCAAACATTTTTGAAAAAGCTCCAGGGAGCCACTAGGGCGGCACTAAAGAGCCGCATGCGGCTCTAGAGTCGCGGGTTGCCAACCCCTGGTCTAGAGGAGAGGTAGAGATGGATGTCATCCGCGTAACGATTGAAGTGGATGTTGTATTTTCGGAAAAAAATACGACCAAGAGGAAGGAGATAGATGATAAATAGGAAGGGGCCGAGGACAGAGCCTTGGGGGACACCAGAGGAGACGGGGGAGAGTTGGGATGTGAATGTCTTCAGCTGGATGAACCCAGTACGGCCAGAGAGGTTGGACATGAACCGGTCCAGGGTTTAGAGGAGAGGTAGAGCTGGGTGTCGTCAGCGTAACAGAGGAAGGGGATGTTGTATTTTCTGAAAAATGGGATCTGACTGCAGGCGGATTACGATCGGTCACACGGCTGTAGAGACGGTCGGGTCACCTGACGATCCGGAGTTTTATAAGTTCACACGGAGGTGAGAGTTTTCACTGATTCTGTGTGACGAGCAGAAGCTGATCGAGGAGTGTGTAGAGGAGAGTGTAGAGGAGTGTGTACACCAGTGTGTAAAGGAGTGTGTAGAGTGTGTAGAGGAGTGTGTAGAGTAGTGTGTAGAGGAGTGTGTACACCAGTGTGTAGAGTGTGTAGAGGAGTGTGTAAAGGAGTGTGTAGAGTAGTGTGTAGAGGAGTGTGTAGAGTAGTGTGTAGAGGAGTGTGTAGAGGAGTGTGTAGAGGAGTGTAGAGGAGTGTGTACAGGAGTGTGTACAACAGTGTGTAGAGGAGTGTGTAGACCAGTGTGTAGAGGAGTGTGTAGAGGAGTGTGTAGAGTGTGTAGAGGAGTGTGTAGAGGAGTGTGTACACCAGTGTGTAGAGGAGTGTGTACACCAGTGTGTAGAGGAGTGTGTAGAGGATTGTGTAGAGGAGTGTGTAGAGGAGTGTGTACACCAGTGTGTAGAGGAGTGTGTAGAGGATTGTGTAGAGGAGTGTGTAGAGGAGTGTGTAGAGTGTGTAGAGGAGTGTGTAGATGAGAGTGTAGAGGAGTGTGTAGAGTGTGTAGAGGAGTGTGTAGAGTGTGTAGAGGAGTGTGTAGATGAGAGTGTAGAGGAGTGTGTAGAGTGTGTAGAGGATTGTGTACAACATTGTGTAGAGGAGTGTGTAGAGTGTGTAGAGGAGTGTGTAGAGTGTGTAGAGGAGTGTGTAGAGGAGTGTGTAGAGGAGTGTGTAGAGGAGTGTGTAGAGGAGTGTGTAGAGTGTGTAGAGTGTGTAGAGGAGTGTGTGTCCTCGGCTGCCGCTGGGCAGCTGGAATGCGTGAAGGCTAATGAACCGCAGGCGACAACAAGTCCAGCGTCTCATCACAAGTGTCTCTCTCTGCCGGCGCCTCCCTCCCTCCCTCCCTCCCTCCCTCGTTTTCTCCATCTGTCGAGCTTCTCTCCACCTCTATCTCCGTTCCTTTCACTTCTTTGAAACTCACTGACCGATGGTGCAAGACCCGGCTGAAGGGAACAAGGGAACAAGGGAACAAGGGAACAAGGGAACACTGGGGGGCATCTCAGAATGTGAACAACCCTCTTTAAAAGCATCTCAGTGGGACCTCTTGAGACATTAAAGAGTGACCCCTCCGGTCACTCATGACGCCTTTGAGGGTCCCTTTGTGTCCAGATTCTCGGATGATTCATGTGATTTCAGGAGCAAATGACCCACGAAAAGCTCTCCGTCATCAGTTTTCTCATCCCGACCCCCGTACTGTAAAGATGCTGGTTTGTGCCGCACACTTCTTTGGTGAGGATAACTGAGGTTGTCATGGACACCTGTGGTAGATTAGTAGTCCAGACCACCTAAACCGAGACCAGGACCAGAGAGTATCAAGACCAAGACCAGTTCATCTCAAAACCGCGACCAGAAAGAAATACACACTAGACTAATGGCCCTTTTCCACTAGTACCACCTCAGCTCGGTTCTACCCGCCACGCCCCCGTCTTGTGCTTTTCCACTACGGGCCAAGGCGGGCCGAGCCGTGCCAAGTAGATACTTTTTCTTTATCTTTTCTGCCGAGGTTCTAACCGGGCTGAGCCGGCACTATATCTGACGTCACCACCCTCCACCCCACTGATTGGTCGGGTGATCAGACGTTTGAATCAGGAAGCGGGAGTCAGCGTGAGAGTGACTGGTGACTGGCGGCTCGCGGCGATTTTATTATAAAGCGCAAAACGTCTGTTTGGTGATCCAACTCCTAGGTGCAGATGTTCATAGACCTGGTGGCTGAGGAGAGAATTAAAAAAGAGACCTACAAGTCTAGTCCGCCCTCATGAACCCCCATGTTTACCTCGTAGCAGGCCATGATCATCTGGTTGAGGAGCGTGGAGACGGAGTAGAAGGATCCGGTCAGGATTCCTGAGGGACACAATCAGGGACAAGTTCAGCTGGTTTCTGGGTCAAAGGTCCCGGGTCAGACGTTCCCCGATCAAAACGCCGCACACGGCCGGCCGAGCTGGATAAGGACAGTTTTCAGTGAGCAGCCGCTCAGACGGCCTTCGGGGGTTTGATGTTTACGGTCACGGCCGCTCTCCAAACTCACGAAACACTAAACATGCACTCTTTTTGAAAAAGTGTGACAAAGTTAAAAGCTTAAGCTCAAGTCTGGAAACCAGTCTGCAGTTTTTCTCTTCTGGGAACCGATACTCCAGAGAAAAGTTAACCAGCGTGACGTCCTCTACATCTGTAGATGTTCCTCTACTGGACTGGTTGTAATGGAAAAATAACAATGTATTGTACATTTCGGACACATGGTAATACTTTATATGATGCACTTTGATTCCAGACGTGTATTTTGAATGAACTCATTGTCTGAGTCTTGGAAAGGCAATCATCTTATTTTATGCTCTTTGTTTGTTGTTTAACTTTATCTGAATCCAG
This sequence comes from Cololabis saira, assembly GCF_033807715.1. Classification (NCBI taxonomy): domain Eukaryota; kingdom Metazoa; phylum Chordata; class Actinopteri; order Beloniformes; family Belonidae; genus Cololabis; species Cololabis saira. Next base: position 36,217,995 of record NC_084604.1, on the reverse strand, counting down.
GAAGGAACCACTGATCACCTGTCCATTGTAATTTCTTTCTTGACTGTTTACAGACTTGATGACATTTGGCATTGAAGGAAATCTGCAAACCACCTGGACTAGTTCCCACAGACGAGGTGCTGAATCATTGACTGCGTTTACATGCAGTCAATAACCCTTGTAAAACCAGAATATTAGCAATAACCCGGTTTTGCACGGCCATGTAAACACCAATAACCCCTTTGAATAACCCGAATTTGGTCATATACGCAAGACCACGGCAGCACGGTTAGTTCTCGGCTGCTCACCTAGGTCTAATGTGAGCCACATGCATGCCAGCCTTTCTTGGCTTACAGTAGATAAAAGGTTGTATTTTAATAAGCTTGTACTGTTCAGGTCAGTCATAATCTGTAAAAGTCCTGTTTTTATTTATAGTCAAATAGTTAGCAATACTGTGCATGATCACAACACTAGAGGTTCCAGTAATGGACATCTTGTACTACCAGGTCCAAAGACAAATGCTTTAAAGAGAACTTTCATATATCGATCATTGGCTCTTTGGAATAACCTGCCCCAAAACCTCTGCAATACCCTTTTCAGTAAACTTACTTTTAAAAAGAAGTTAAAATTGTATTTGTCACTGTAAGGTTTTTTTTTTAGTATTTTGTTTTTGTTTTTTTGTTTACCATGCTTTTTTAACAACTCCCATCATGTAACTTGTTTTTAAATTGTAAGGTTTTTTAGTACTGAATACTGATATTAATTAATGTTGTATTTGTAAATCTATTTTGTATGTCTTTTATGTGGACCCCAGGAAGACTAGCTGGTCGCTACGGCGCCAGCTAATGGGGATCCCTAATAAAATCAAATCAAATCAAACCACGGCACACTTTTGGAGTGAGGAGGAGACTAATCACTTCATAAATGTAATGAAGGATATGAACATTTTAGACGGTAGAAAGTACCAGGATAGCGAGATTTACAAGAAGGTAAAAGCGAAAAGTTGCATGAAGCAGCATTTGTTTTGAATTTGGATACAGGAAGAAGAAGCGGAAATGACGGGAATTGCATCATCACGTTCTCCGTGCGTCGCTGGTTTGATCCAGACATATCAAATGATTAATTACCATGTAAACGGGGATAACCCTGTTTGCTCACACATGGAAACGGAATATTCCGAATGTTTTAGTAACTGGAATATTAGGAATAACCCGAATTTTGACTGCATGTAAACGTAGTCATTGAAGATTATTGCTGTGGTGTATGGTGCTTCATTCTGCATTGGTGAGCATTCTGATCTAAGCCAAATGGATATGTTGAATCAAATAATGTATCAGAATCTTACATCTGCCTTCTGCCTGTTTTATTTAACAGGTCATGCTTTATTGGAAGCTTTGAATTTCTTTGAACTGATCTAACCGGATGGCAAGCCAACCCTGAACCTGGAATACTTGCAGAAAGGATTTGAGCCCTTGTTCAAGAGCTCAATTAGCCTCAAGCCTGCCTTGGACTTTCCTGACTTGGCTGACTTTGACTGTGGCTGAGAACTGAAGTAAAGGTGCAAGGGCCTGCATGGGCCATGACTAAACTCAACAATGGCATGGTGAGGGTATTCAGGGTTGTCAATAGTGAATGTACGGTGTATAGACCCAAAAGAGGCTTGATGTTCCTCTAATTCTTCATCAATTTCAGTGCAAGTCAACCCAGATGTCACAACTGCATCTGGGACTTTGATGGACTCTTGCATCACAATTTCCATGTTTGCAATCCCATAACAGTATATCAATAACAATGTTCATTCACCTTCACACAGCTCCTGGCTGGCTCGCCAAATTTATGTAGCACATATAATCAGGCTACCATCAAGTGTGGGCTAGTGCAAGGCTCGACTCAAGGAGCTGATTGAAGGACAATGGTTTGAATTTAACTGCAGTATACTGTTAAAATGTGTGTGTGTAGTCTAGACACTTGCAAGGTTTTCATTAAATGATATAAGACTTGATTATTTTGTCAGTTTTTATTTTCAGATTTCCACCACACTGGTCATACCGTCGTGATCACTAAAGCTCGACCTCTAACCGCCCAAGTTAAATAAAACCCAAAGGAATGCGAGTGAAGCGGGGAGAGACGGGTCAAACTTGCCGTAGCTGACGAGCAGCAGGATGAAGGCCTTGTTCTTCACCAGGTTGATGATGGACTGTTTGTAGGAGCAGTCCTCCAACGAGGAGCCCGGTAGGACCGCCTGGGCCTGGCTGGGGGGTAGAGGGGGTTGATCCCTGATCACTGCAGAAGAGACAGGAGGGCAGGACGTTAGACCTTCGATTCAATTAAAAGGTTTAGTTTGCACTAATCTGCAACGAATATTAACATACATATCAGACGATGTCGTTACATCTGACCACAGATGTATGTAAGAAGTTGGAAAGGCGTCTTCGATAAATCTTTTTTTTTTTTTTTTTTAAGATTTTTTGGGCTCTAGTTGCCCTTTATTAAAGATGCAGACTGGAAACGGGTAGAGAGAGAGAACGGGGATGACACGCAGCAAAGGTGCGCAGGCCGGGATTCGAACCTGCGACCGCTGCAGGAGGAGGACTGTAGCCTCAGTATATGAGCCACTGCTTAACCCACTGCGCTACCGAGCGGCCCAACGTCTTCGATAAATCTTACAGCTATTCTGATCAGAAGAACTGAAGAATGTTCTTCTGCAGGATCTTTATAACCCCTTTTCCACCAAACCGGTTACAGGTCTGGCTCTGGTTCTTGGCCAGTGCTGAGTTTGGAACTGGGCTTTCTGTTTCCACTGACCAAGAACCAGCTCCGGGCCAGAAGAACCGGTTCCAAAGTAGCACCAACTCTTTGCTGGGCTAGAAGAAAGAACGGCTTACGTAAACGGAGGGGGTGGAGTTATTAAGACCAACGGCAATAGCAAGACTGAGAGACGGAGACATTTTCAAATAAGAATGAATCTGGATGCAGCAAAGCATCATGGGTCTGAGGAGGAGACGACCTGTCTTTTAGAGATGTGTCCACGGAGGAGCTACAGGGACCAGCGGTTGTTGCTGCAACTTTCACGCAAACGGAAACACAGCGACATAATGACGTGGCTCCTCTTAGCACCCGAGCTGTGGAAACACAAACCGGTTCTCAGCTGGTTCCCAAGTTGAACGAGTTGTGAACCAGAACCAGCACTGGAACTGGTTTGGTGTAAAAGGGGTATTTGACCAAATCACTGAGAGGCTAAGTGAGGGAGCATGTTACTGCTGACTCGCTGCACAAACAACAAGCCATTTCCGTGTTATCCAACTGTGTCCGTATTTATTTTCCTCCAACGCCGAACAAACAGTCAAAAGCAAGGCAAGATATTCACTCTCAGTTTGTAGATATTTCAAGCGGTCAACAGAAAATGACACTCTCCCTACTCACCCCCTCTCCATGCAGCCGCCGCGGTGAACAGGTGAATAAATGCCCATTCATTCAATTACTTCAATCACCCCGCTTCACCGCTGCCACTCAGTCTTTCTGACACTCAGTGGCGAAACCCGCTGTGAAGTCGCATCTGTGACATCCTGCACATTCCCTCTATAGTCAAGAGTATAGTGTCTAGTTTTGTTTATAGCCATTTGTTTTTTGTCACTTGGTCGAGGTTTCGGGTGAATTCAATAAAAGCTTTTTGTTATCTAATATCTCTGTATCTGAGTCCTGCTTTGAGTCTGGGCCTGACAGTAGGCCAGAGTGTTCTGTCAGGCCGAGACTCAAAGCAGGACTCAGATGCAGAGATATTAGATAAACCAAGAACTATGAATCTAAGCAGGATATAAGTTAACAAACAAAAATCACTCTTTAACGACGAACATACAGGTTACTATGGCGATTACTATGGCTGTGGAAATGACAGCACAAAACAAACCCAAGACAACCTCACCGCGGTGTGACAATAACATGGTAATAACTTAGATGAAGGAACTGAAATAGTGCTTTTTTCTTTTGATTTGCTGATTGAAACCACATCGGGCGTCTGAGTGAGCGCACCTATGACGGCGAGGACGAAGAGCAGCGTGGACACGGCCGCCGTGCCGTAGAACATGACGCTGATGTTGTGGCCCATCAGCTCGAGGTCGTCCGGCGTGTTGGGAACCAGAACTGGAGGAAGCAGGAAGCCGATGGCCGTCCCCAACTGAGACGAGAGACAAGAGATAAGAGATAAGAGATAAGAGACAGGAGACAAGAGACAAGAGATAAGAGATAAGAGACAGGAGACAAGAGACGGTACGGGGTGATGTCACACATCAAGAGTTTTTAGATTTTCAGATCTCATCACTTTAAATAGTCCAGTTTTATTTAGCTGATTTCTTTTATACTCTAAAATCTAACTTTATTTTATTTGCTGGAAATAAGTAAATGCAGGACTGTTTCAGAAAATTAGAATATTGTGATTTTCTGTAATGCAATTACAAAAACAAAAATGTCATACATTCTGGATTCATTACAAATCAACTGAAATATTGCAAGCCTTTTATTATTTTAATATTGCTGATTATGGCTTACAGCTTAAGAAAACTCAAATATAAAAAAAATTTGAATATTCTGGGAATCTTAATCTTAAACTGTAAACCATAATCAGCAATATTAAAATAATAAAAGGCTTGCAATATTTCAGTTGATTTGTAATGAATCCAGAATGTATGACATTTTCATTTTTTTAATTGCATTACAGAAAATAAAGAACTTTATCACAATATTCAAATTTTCTGAGACAGTCCTGTATATGGAGCTCCTTTGATGACATTTGAAAAAAATAAAATAATGCATGGCCACGAGTTAATATTTCGTGGCCACGCATTGATTATCTCGTGGCCACGAGATATTAACTCGTGGCCACGCATTATTTTATTTTTTTCCAATGTCACCAAAGGGCACCGTAAGAGTCTGAGGCCCCGTTTACACGGAGCAAAAACTGTGGCGTTTTCATGCGTTTTGGCCGTTCGTTTACACGAAAACGGAGCTCAAAGTCACCAAAAACGATAATTTCTGAAAACTCCGGGCAAAGTGGAGATTTTCAAAAACTCAGTATTGCGGCTTTCCTGTACTTAAAAGAGCCGCTTGAGAGTTTTTGTTGGGTCCTGTATATTTATGACGCGCTGCTGCTGACATAGAAGCACGCTGAGTCCGAGATACGTTTTTATGGCGTTTAATGACAACTTCAGCCACAACGGCCTCCCGATTACATCCACTTAATAGGTTTTAAATGTGTACACTGCAAAGTGTAATCGGGGTGATCAGTAAGATGCGGTCAACAAAAATTACGGCTACCCAACTCGCCTCTCTCCTCCCCAGTGCAGGTGATTTGATTCCTTATATAAGCTACGGTGATGACCCACGTGACCCAAACTTCCTTCATCACCGTGACAACCAGATCAAACAAATTAAACATCAATATGTGGCTCCTACACACCAGCCCCTAATTATTGAACTAATCTCAATAATTACTGACATAATTAGACATCAATTTTAACATTAAAGCTCAAATGTCCAACCCATAATCCACACACGAATCTTCTTTCTTCTTGAATCATATGACTCAAAGTCCACAGTCTCAATGGTCAAAGTCAAACAGTCCAAAGGAAAGAAGAAAAAATCCCAAAAAAAGTCACAACTGAAGCCGGTGCATCCTCAGATGGCTTCAGCCTCCTGCAGCAGGCAAACCTTTGTGATTGGCCGATCCAGGCAGCTGCTCCGGGTTTTAATCCGCACCTGACGGACGAATCCTCTTCGGTCTGGGAAGGTCTGTATCACTCGTCCCACAGGCCACGAGGTGCCGTGCTGTCCATGATAATGATAAGGTCTCCCACAACCAGATTCCTCTTCACTCCTGTCCATCTTTGCCGCTCCTGTAGCTGAGGTAGATATTCCTTCATATCTTGCTCCACAATCAAACACAACTCTGACCTTTCTTTTGGTGGGATGGTAAACTCTGTGGTGTGGTATGTACCATACTTTTCCATCACCACGGTCCAGCTCCTCTTCTGGCACCTTCTCAGCATAGCCTTTAGCCAGACGGTTGTTTATAAAGGTGTTATATTCAGTGTGGAACGTTGAGTCCTTCTGAAACCTTCTTTTCAAATGGCACAAACGTTGCTCAACCACTCTCTTGTTGTTTGGCATGCTGATATCAATGTTCCTTAAAGGTAAAGCAATCTGATAATGCCCCTCCACCTGTTTTGCTGAGTTGGTGCCTAACTCCAGGAACCTTTCGTCTTCCTTTGACATCCCCGGTTGCTCTTCAATGCTACTTTCAGGGAAGTCATTCTTAAACTGTTGCTGCCAGAGGTCATCCAGGTTCACAACCGAAACTCTGTTGACAGTTACTTGTGGATGGTCCCAGCTAACAGTTTCTCCACTGTTTCCTGTCAGTGGACCATTAACAGTCCAGCCCAGCAAGGTTCGGATGGCATATGGTCCATCATCCACACTACACACCACTTCCAGTGGTTCCAGCGCTTTAGGAACATTGGTTCCAATCAGTAGCTCTATTCCTGCATCAATCTGAGGTAAGTGAATATGTTTCAGATGTGGCCATTGCTCAATATCCTTTTCAGTTGGAATATTTTCTCTGTGTACAGGCATGGACTCTTGTGTGTAAGCTCTTGGTAGCTCGAAAAATCTGCCCCCCTCCAGTGCTGTGACCTCCAGTCCTGACACTATGTTACTGCTTACGACTTTCTCCTGGCCCATGGTTCGAAGGAGAATGCGTCCCTTCCTCCCTGTGAGGTGGAGCTTGTGCATTAAGCTTTCAGTGCAGAAAACAGCGGTACTCCCCTGGTCCAGGAAAGCGTAAGTGATGACAGTTTTGGTTCCTTTGTTGGATTTGACCTGGACCGGCACAATGGGCAGTTTGCAGTCCTGGTCTCCAGCCCCTGTAAGACCACTTGACACGAGTGTACCGTCAACGTGCTCTGGGCTCCTCTCTGTCTGCTCGGAATCATTGACGGGTTCCTTGTGAAGTATGGTGGGATGTTTAAAGCTGCACTTTGAGCAGGAAATCCTTTTCCTGCAATCTTTACTGATGTGCCCTGCGCACAAGCAGCCAAAACAGATGCCATTTTCCTTTAAGAAGCCTATCTTCCGTTGATGTGGCATTATTCCCATCTGTACACATACATCTAATGTGTGTCCTCCTCCACAGCAGATGCATACTTTCCTTCCCGTTTGTCTAATTTCTCTTTCTTTCGTTGCAGACTGATAATTGTTCTCCACAGGTCCTACAGTGGTAGCAAAGCTACTCTCCTTGTTTCCAGGACGAAGTTGCAGCTTGGGTTTGTTTGATCCTCGATTTATGGTTATTGATTCAGAGTCTTGTATGTTGCCAAACACCGGATCAGTCAGAATTTTCACTTGCTTTTCAATGAAGTTAGCAATGTCTGTGAGCTTAGCTCTCCGCTTGTGTTGTTCCTGCAGCTCATAGGCATGGTTCCTCCATCTGTCTCTCAGTTTGTAAGGAAGCTTTTTAATGACACACAACATGTTGGAAGGCATATCCATATCTGAAAGATACTGCACATCCTCCATGGAGTTACAGCAGCCTCTCAGGAAGAGGCTGTAGTCCTGCAGAGCCTTCACGTCCTCTCCTCTGATTGGAGGCCACGAGAGGGCTTTATCCATGTAAGCAGAGGCCACCTTTTGTTCGTTACCGAACTGCTCCTTTAATAAAGCTTTTGCTTTTATGTATCCCCGTTCTGAGTTCATGTGTTGACAGCTTCTCACAAGTTCTTTAGCATGACCTTTTGTGTGTTGTTCCAAAAAATATAAACGATCACTGCTGTTAGTTGTGTTTCTCTCAACTCCATTCTCAAAAGCTTTAATGAACGTGTGATATTCCAATGGATCGCCATCATAGATTGGGATTTCTCTTTTAGGTAGAGCTGAGAGGCTTTGCTGTTGTACTAGCAACGTTGTTATTTCGTTCTGCTTCATCATTACGCCAATAATGTCATTTCTGGGTTCCAGATCCATTGCATTTAATCCTGGTTGTTCATGTGAATCCTGTGTGTTGAATGAGGGGTTCACAAGGTGTTGCACTTGGTCTTGTTCATGTGGAGTTATATTTAGGTTCGTGTTTGTATTTGCTTTGATTTGTTTTGGAACGAATTCATCTGCGTCAACATTAAATAACTGCTTAGATTGTGTCTTTTCAAAGTATGATTTCATCCCATCAGAAACCTTTGATGCCACTTTTCCATTTGTTGTGCTTCCAATCTTGAGAATTTCCAGCGTTGCCATTTTTTCTGCAATTTCAGTGTTGAGTTTGAGTTCTTCTCTCCTTTTGCGCAGGAGTTGTTCCTCTTCTTCCAAAGCATGCTTTTCTTTTAATAGTCTTTGCCTCATGTTTAAGGCTGCTAGCTCAGCTTCTGCCTTTAGACGTATGGAAGAAGTTGAAGAGCTCTCTGACTTAAGCGTTTTATGGCTTCCGACGTTTGAAACACTGTCACTTGGTTTAATGTCATCCTCAATTTGTATTTCTTCATTAATTTCTGATGAATCCTGGTGCTCCTGACAGGGGTTTTGTTCAATTTCAACAATCCAGCTTTGAGTGCCCTTTTGAAATGCATTGCTGTAATTCATGATAGTTGAAAACCATTCTTTTTGTTTAATGAGTTCATCTTCAGGAAGTAAAGGCAACAGTCTACTGTGTGTAGTTGTAGCATTTTCACACAGTGTGTTTAAGTTCTCCATACATTGTTTCACTTCCGACACATTTTTCTCTTGTTTCATTAACTCTTTCATCTGTGGTATTAAACCTTTTATTTTATCAACATCACGTTTGCGTTCTTTTTGCAGCATTTCAATTTTATGCATCAAACCCTTTTCAGTGAGTCTCCTATCCCGTTGTCTAACAGACGCCATATCAGAGCACGAGGAGGCAGCATCATTTGTTTGACTCATTTTGATCACTTTTCATTCAGTTTTCCTTGAACCATATAGTTTGAATCCATCCACAATACACAGCATATCATAGATTATTTCAACAAGGCAGCATCAGCGTTCTTCCTTGAAAACATCAAAGCTTCACGTATTGCAGCAAAGTGCAGACTTCATTCAGCGCACGGAGCGAACGTAACGCCCAGACAGCGCATATCCGACCAGCATTCATTCATTCAACTGTTCCTTAAGGAGACACTTTGACGTGATGCAATCCAGGTTCCTTCTCCACACACACACATCCACAGGTAATCTTACCTGGCCTCCATGACAGATGATGTGGCGTTTGTCTTACTGTGATTGTTTGTCACCGCTGTCTGACTGAGTCAGCTGATTCCTTTGCGCTGCAAGCGATCGCTTTCAAATTTGATGCCTTTTTTGTTGACAAATATTGCGGCTTTCCTGTACTTAAAAGAGCCGCTTGAGAGTTTTTGTTGGGTCCTGTATATTTATGACGCGCTGCTGCTGACATAGAAGCACGCTGAGTCCGAGATACGTTTTTATGGCGTTTAATGACAACTTCAGCCACAACGGCCTCCCGATTACATCCACTTAATAGGTTTTAAATGTGTACACTGCAAAGTGTAATCGGGGTGATCAGTAAGATGCGGTCAACAAAAATTACGGCTACCCAACTCGCCTCTCTCCTCCCCAGTGCAGGTGATTTGATTCCTTATATAAGCTACGGTGATGACCCACGTGACCCAAACTTCCTTCATCACCGTGACAACCAGATCAAACAAATTAAACATCAATATGTGGCTCCTACACTCAGTTTTCACGTTTGCTTGTAAACGGAGAGAAATGGACATTTAGGCTTCAGAACGTCACATTATGCAACAGAAACGTCACCAGCGTCATTTGTACGACCTGTTTTTACAATTTGTTTGGCCACTGTCAATATTTTCTTGTATTTTACCGGTTTTATATTCTAAAGTCACACTTAAAAGTAACTCCACTTCTCTGTCACTCCAAACGAAAGACTCTCGTTCATCTTGGAAGTAACTGGCAGTCAAGGCTGATTTATGGTTCCGCGTTACACCAACGCAGAGCCTACGGCGTAGGGTACGCGGCGACGCACACCGTACGTAGGCTACGCCGTCGATTTAACGCGGAACCATATTATTCAGGCTTCACACGTGTCATTTGGTGATGTTTTTTTGCAGGATTCCGATTGGCTAGCATGACTTTATCTTCTCGTTACACTGCCCCCTGTAGGTTTGGATGCTCATAGCACCTTAACACCGTATTCATGCGGGTTTGTGTAAACGAGGGTATTTTTCAAAACGTAGAGGGGGAAATATCCGTTTTTGTAAATATCCGGCTCTGTGGAAACGTGGCCTGAGTATCTGAGGGTGTTATTTCCTTTGTGTTATTATTAAGATAAGATAAGATAGTCCTTTATTACTCCCTCAATGGGGAAACTCACGTGTTAGCAGCAGTACACTTAACACACACACACACACACGCATGCGGGGAAGGGGGTAAAAAGGTAAGAAAGTAAAAGATATATATAATTACAAAATATGGACAATATATACATTAATATATACATATATACAAGACCACCCCCCACCTCACCTGGTTCCCCAGCACCGCCGTGGCACACGCCGTGGAAACCTCCCGCGGGCCGAACCACACGGACGCCACGCGCGACGGCAGGCCGAGGATGAAGACCTGCGCCACGGAGCACACGACCTGCGCCGCCACGGTCACGCCGAAGCGCTCGGGCCGCGCGCTGGCGCACTTGAGCCACGCGCCCGCGCAGTTGAGGCCGGCGCCCAGCAGGGCCGTGAGCCGCAGCCCCCGCCGGTCCAGCAGCCAGGTGGCCGGCAGGATGAGCGGCACGTAGGCCGCCATGTACACGATGGACAGCCAGTCCACGCGGTCGCTGGACACGCCGTAGAAGCCCGTGAACACGTTGGTGATGATGCTGTAGTGGATCCACTGGAAGGCGTTCACCATGGAGTACAGGCTGAACACGGCCAGCACCGCGAACCGCCGCCGGTACAGGCGCGTCTGGGGCCGGCCCCGGTCCTCCGGGGGGGGAGAACCTCCACCTCCTCCTCCTCCTTAATAATAATAATAATGATAAATAACTTTATTTATCCGTTAGGAACTTCGTTTGTGTAAGAGCCGAGATATACTTGCAGTTCAGAACGCGCACGCATCATGGCCGCCACGCGTATCATGCGTTCATTTGACGCGTCAACGTGCACATTCTCAAAAAGACACTGACTACGTTTCCATGCATCAATAACCCTTTTAAAACCCGAATATTGGCAATAACCCGAATTTGCACGGCCATGTAAACACCAATAACCCCTTTGAATAACCCGAATTTGCTCATATTCGGGTTTTTAAAAACCCCAATATGACCCCTGGGTTACTCCTTTTAAAACCCAAATATTTGGTCATGTAAACGCCAAACGGAATATCCCCATAAACGGAACATGAATTTGTTTTCTGCACATGCTCTGTTCACAAGAAATCCTGGTCTTTTGAGTCCAGGAAGTTCTTATAAACACGGAGAAACCAAGACCAGGAGGAGACTAATCACTTCATAAATGTAATGAAGGATATGAACATTTCTGCATTTGTAGACGGTAGAAAGTACCGGGATAGAAGATTTACAAGAAGGTGAACGAAAAGTTGCACGAAGCAGCATTTGTTTTGAATTTGGATACAGGAAGAAGAAGCGGAAATGACGGGAATTGCGTCATCACGTTCTCCGTGCGTTGCTGGTTTGATCCAGATATCCTGAATGATTAATTACCATGTAAACGGAATATTCTGAATGTTTCAGTAACCGGAATATTAGCAATAATCCAAATTTTGACTGCATGTAAACTAGGGGTGTGCAAACAAGGGTACCACACGATTCGATTCGATTTCGATTATTGGAGCTTCGATTCTTCGATTATAACGATTGTCGATTCGATTCGATTATTGGTGCCACGATTCATTGATTATTGTGATTTTTAATGCTTTTTTCCATACAAGATTGATTTTGTCTTCATCTGTGGCTACATTTTTAAATAAATAGCCAATCAATGAACTCAGTTCCTCTAACAACACTCATTAAGTAAATAACAAGGTTTTTTGAACATTTGACATGTATTTTTCAAAGACACCAAATAATTTATTTTATGACTATGTAAACATTTGCTCTTTGACTTACTTAAAGGGAAAGCGCACAGAGATGACGTCATGCAGGTCAGAGGTCTTGTTTACAAACTGATTTATTTGTTACACACACAGCCCCGGATGTAGACAACAGGTCCTGGAAGACGCGCAGAAGCAGATCTAGTGATTCATAAAAGAAATGAACGAGTTTCGCTGCAATCATGTGTTATTTAGACGCTGCATCGTCTGTGTCCCGCGGTGCCCCGTTCACTACCGTTATATGGAGAAGCGGCTCGCACAAAACTCCTAATATCTTCCGAAGGACTCCAAATGACACCAAACTTTTCTGGGTGAGTATACGACCATAAAAAATGCCAGAAATAAGGTCCAGGTTGTAAAAAACGAAACTTTCCCTTTAACTTTGACCAGGGAAAGCTGCACTTGCATGAGAGCGCCCTCTATTGGCGGAAAACACTGAAAACGGTCAAGCCCTGGATTTAATGAGTTCATTAATTCAAGTAAACAAGATATACTTCCATCAAATTTATTTAGTTTAAACATATCTGTCATATTTCAAGTGAACAATAAGAAATGTGCATTCTTGAAAATGAAATGATTCAGCAGCTTATTCAGTCTGGAATCTGGATAGGATAACTAAAAAAAAAAAAAAAAAAAAAAAATGTTTTAATTCATCCAATGTTGTCATGTTAACTTGTTTGTTGTTCTAATCTGCTACTGCTGCTACAAAATATTTAATCACTTTTCCAACTGTTGCTCTGCTTACTGCCCCCTAATGGTCACTGCCGGTACAACGCGCTTTCCTCGCGTACTACGCGAGCGACGTTGTGGTTGGTGGTGCAGGAGAACGGACGTGAACGGACGTGAACGCAAGCACCAACAGCAAGTATATCCCGGCTCTAAAAGCATCAGCATCCGTGCGTGTACAGTAACATATGTAACAGGACAAGACAAAAACAAACACACAATCAATGTAAAGCAACATCCATCAATCACAAGTACTGCTTAGACTTAGATGTTGTAAACCATAGCATAGATAAGATTAGAGAGAACAAAGAGATAAAAATAAGTCTCCTATTAAGTGCATAATAAATACAATGATTTAAAAAAATATGTTTAAAAGTGGGTGCAAAGAATAAATAGGTAAATCAGATATTCATGAGTCTGATGGATGAGGCACAAAGCTTGATATGGCTCTGTTTGTCCTGAATGTTAGTGATCCTTCACCTCCACCTCCTCCTCCACCTCCACCTCTCCTCCTTCACCTCCATCCTCTCCTCCTCCATCCTCACCTCCATCCTCTCCTCCACCTCCTCCTCCTTCACTTCCATCCTCTCTTCCATCCTCACCTCCATCCTCTCCTCCTCCATCCTCACCTCCATCCTCTCCTCCTCCATCCTCACCTCCATCCTCTCCTCCTCCACCCTCACCTCCATCCTCTCCTCCTCCTCCATCCTCCTCCTCCATCCTCTCCTCCATCCTCACCTCCATCCTCTCCTCCTCCTCCATCCTCTCCTCCTCCATCCTCACCTCCATCCTCTCCTCCTCCTCCATCCTCTCCTCCTCCATCCTCTCCTCCTCCTCCATCCTCTCCTCCTCCATCCTCACCTCCATCCTCTCCTCCTCCATCCTCACCTCCATCCTCTCCTCCGCTCGGCAGCATCACGTCCCTCTCATCCGCCTCCGGCTCCGTGGGCGCGTCCTGCTGCGTGTCCTGCTCGTCCTCCCCTCCTCTCTCCGGTGCGGGGCTCTTCTCCCCGCAGACCGTGACGTCACCAGGTGCGCGGGGACCTGCGCGCAGGTGTTCCTGCACGAGCTCTCCGGCCACCATGACGCGCGCCGCCGCCGCCGCCGCGCTCCTCCAGGCTGAGACTGAGCCGCCTCCTCCTCCGGTATTAAACTGTATAATTATAATATTATAAGTATAATATAAATAGTAGCCTATAATGATTTATAAATAAAGATAAATACCAACAGTTTGGTTTCCCTGGTCTAATGAAGCATCTCGTCGCTCTGTCTCCACCGGCTTCCTGGATCCGCTGCTGCGCGTCTGCGCGTCTGCGCGCCCCCGCGGCTCCGCGCGTCCTCCTGTCTGTGCGGATCAGGATGACACGCGCACTTCCGATACCGATCAGCCAATGGGCAATCAGCTCGTGCACGTGAGCGTAGTGGACGAGCACGTGGGAACCTCAAAGGCGGCGATGACGCAACAGAAACATCCACCCAGCAATTCAAAATAAAGCACCGACGGAATAGTTTTTATTTTTATTTTTCCTTTGTTTTATATGACGGAGTATTAGGGCCAAACTAAGACAAAAAAAATAATAGAAATTACGATAATAAAGTCATAATAATATGAGAATAAAGTCGTAATATTTTGAGAATAAAGTCGTAATATTACGAGAATAAAGTCGTAATATTAAATATATTATAAATATATAAGTATAACTTCTTAAAATGCTCAATATTCCTCATTTTAACAGGGAGAAGATGCTCTTCCTGTTAGAGTTCTCATGAATTATATTCTCATAATATTACGACTTTATTCTCCTAAATTACGACTTAATTCTCGTAATATTACAACTTTATTCTTGTAATGTTACGACTTTATTCTCGTAATGTTACGACTTTATTCTCATAATATTACGACTTTATTCTCATAATATTACGACTTTATTCTCGTAATATGACTTTATTCTCATATTACGACTTTATTCTCATAATATTACGACTTTATTCTATTACGACTTTATTCTGGCAACATTATGACTTTATTCTCGTAATTTTACGACTTTATTCTCATTATATTATGACTTTATTTTGTCTTGGCCCTAATGCCGCGTTTCATACGTAATACTCAGTACAGGATACAATTCAATACAGGAAGAGCAGTATTTATAATGACATAGATTGGAAGAACACTTGGATGTTATCAAGGAAGTTTTGTATCACAAATAAGGTACGAGAAGTTACATTTAAAATACTTCACAGATGTTATCCAGTCAAGACCCTTCTTGTAAAATACAAGATTAATATTGATATACTCTGTTCCTTTTGTAGCAGTATGGAGGAAACCATATGTCATTTAATTTGGGATTACCTACTCTCATGTCTTTTGGATTGATCTAAATAATTTCATAAATAACAAAATTGACTATTCTTGTAAACTGAACATCCAACATGTTTTATTTGGTCTGTCACAAAATGAGGAAATAAGTTCAGATAAATTATATGTTATCAACCTTCTAATACTATTTTCTAAATTTCATATTCATTTTACCAAATTTGCACACCAACGCCCGAATCTTATAGTATTTAAAGCACTTTTTTCATCCTATTTAAAATCTTTGAAAGAAAGTATGAATCCTAAAGCCAGCAAAACTAGAAGACTGTGTGATGTGTGAAAATACAATTTAATATAAATCTTGTATCTAGAGCTTCTTTATTTTCTTTATTTTAATTTTTTGTTTTTTTACTTTATTGTTTTTCATGGATATGTAAATTTGAAATGTTAAATATTCTATATTTGTGTATCTACATTTTGTCCTACAGTGTTGTAACATTTTCATGTGCATATATTTCAATAAAAAAAAATTAAAAAAATATACAGGAAGAGCAGTCTTTAATAGCTTACTTTCAGTAACTCCAGAATAAGGAGATATTCTGTGCCTTATTTTATTTTAATTTATATGTTTTCTTATGTTTTTATATTTGTGTTATCCAATTGTAAATATCTACACTGAGAAATATCTTATTTTACATACAAAATTAATGTCTGTATGCCTACAGTTTTTCAATAAAGTTTGGAGAAAAAAAGACAGTATTGTCCCGCCACCCCCCGGTTCACCCTTTCAAAATAAAGCACCGACAGATTTTTTTTTTCTTTTCTTTTATTCGTGTCAAAGGTTCATTATAAACCTTTACTATATTTACTCTATTTTTTGAAACTAGAGAAAATAAAGCATTCCACGAAAGGCTCTGCTAAAACCTTTTTTCTAAATTGTGGAATCTTTTCCTGAAACACATTAAAGATAATATCCAATTGTCTGCAGTCCCATAATCATTGACTCCTGCCTACCAATTTAAAAAACCACCATGCTTCATTTGTTCTGATCTCCATGCGTCATGTGTGACAGTGCCTACTTGTTATTAGTATTGTCTTTTCTTTTTTTTCCTTGTTTGTTGTGTTTTTGTTATCATACTCTGTGCTCTGACTTTACATTTTGAGGGTATCCCTTCCTTTATTTTACATACCATGATTTCCAGGCCTTCACCGGAGCCTCCTTCGGTTACTGCTGCTTTGTGGGTCTTTCTGTTGTCAGAAACTGAAAAGTTGCTCTGATAGAATAAGAATATTCTCCACTTTCATCTGTGAATCTGTCCTATCAGTGTAGTATGATGCTCTTTTATATCTTAATTTACATGTGCAAAAAGGAACAGGAAGAAGTGTATAACTTATTTAATCCTACCCCCATTCACTAATCATGTATTAACATGTCTTTATAATAACTAACTATACTATAATTATACTCACACACTTACCTATACATACATACACACACATAGTTGAGTATTTCTATATATTTACACACATGCCTATATAAATATTTATATAAATATACTTATTTACCCCATACTATCTCTATATTAACTCTGCTCTATATCTATATACACTACTGTCTCAGAAAATTAGAATATTGTGATAAAGTTCTTTATTTTCTGTAATGCAATTAAAAAAACAAAAATGTCATACATTCTGGATTCATAAATCAACTGAAATATTGCAAGCCTTTTATTATTTTAATATTGCTGATCATGGCTTACAGTTTAAGATTAAGATTCCCAGAATATTCAAATTTTTTTAGATAGGATATTTGATTTTTCTTAAGCTGTAAGCCATGATTAGCAATATTAAAATAATAAAAGGCTTGCAATATTTCAGTTGATTTGTAATGAATCCAGAATGTTTGACATTTTGGTTTTTGTAATTGCATTACAGAAAATCACAATATTCTAACTAAATTTGAATCATGAAACAAGACAAATGTTATTTTTACAAATATATCTTTATGGCTCATGTCAAATTAAAGTAGATAACTAATGAAACTACTCTTTAATGGGTCGGGTCATAGTTTTACCTCCTAACTTGACATATATAAGGTCTGACTAACCCCCACCTGTCCATATGCTCGGCTTTTATCTGCTCTAATCCTAATCATCATGTGACCCGGTGGGACTTTAACCGCAGCAGGAGCAGCATAGACTCTGATCCTGAAGAGAGACAGCATTTATTACACACAAATTTCAGACAAATTTAAACTCTGTGGATTTAATTATTTAATTATGGCCATGTTGGACATTTAACGGCTTCATGGAGCGTTTATTATTAACTGTGGACACGTTAAACGGCGCTTTGCTGCCCCCACGTGGCTGAAACTGGCAAGTGAGTAAAACGGAATCATTAGTTCAAACTAAATCCTATTTCTGGAAATTAATCAAAGGGTGAAAAACAAAGCTAATCTGCTAAGAGTCTGCGAATTTATACTTGTAAAATAATAAATGAAATTCAGAGACACTTTTTATCCTTCAGTTATAACAAAATTCAATCTACTCAAAAACAAACTGTAAACTGATATGAAGCATTGTCTGCTTGTGTAGGCTATTTTAATTATTTATTGGTTTTGGTTCAAAAGGTCATGACAACCTGAGAATATAATAATAATAATAATAATAATAATAATAATAATAATAATAATAATAATAATAATAATAATAATAATAATAATAATAATAAAAACTATTTAAAAAAAATACGATTTAAAAAAAAAATAAAAATAAAATAATAATAATAATAATAATAATAATAATAATAATAATAATAATAATAATAATAATAATAATAATAATAATAATAAATAAAAAATAATAATATGATTTTTTTTTTTTTTTTTAAGATTTTTTTGGGCTCTAGTGGCCCTTTATTGGAGATGCAGACTGGAAAGGGGTAGAGAGAGAGAACGGGGAAGACACGCAGCAAAGGTGCGCGGGCTGGATTCGAACCCGCGACCGCTGCAGGAGGAGGACTGTAGCCTCAGTATATGAGCCGCCTCTTAACCCACTGCGCCACCGAGCGGCCCAATAATATGATTTTTTTAAATAATAATAATAATGATAAATAAAAAATCATAATAATAATAATAAGGATGATGGAGTGTCCGGCCCCCGCTTCTTCGTTGCCATGGAAACGCTGCCGCGTCCCGATCAGATTATTGGAATATTGTATTATCTGAAAACCACCGACTAAAAAGAGATAAAAAGCGAGGATGTCCGGCCAGCGGAAGGACATGGCGGCTCAGCTGGGCGTCCAGCCCCAGCAGTACTGGGAGCGGAGACACTACCGGGGCCACCTGCGGACCAGCGCGGCGATGCTGGTCGCTCTGGCCGGGAAACCGCCGCCCCACCCCGGCCGGCCCGCCCCGCCGCCGCCCGCCAAGCACCGGGAGAGGCGCCACTTCCCAGAGAAACGTAAGAGCCTTTTAATGTTTATGTTGTGGTGGATATACACACACAGGACAATTGTTAATTCTCAGAGTTATAATTCACGGCGACCTCGCCCATGTTACAATGCCTTGTTGTTCCTTTTACAAGGGATATTCTTCCCTTTAATTATACGTGCTACTTTAAGAGTAGAGACACACCTCGGAGGGGCTGACGTCTTTACCTGCGCGAGAGTTTGCTGTTTGTGGTTTTTGGTTACTGACTTGGTGAATTGAATTAAATGGAGTGCTCTCCAAAGAGGAATTAATCTCCGTCGTTTCTCTGCCTACATCCACCGCACTCCTACATTGGTGACCCCGTTTTTCTCTCGGACGTTTCCAGGGATTACTGAACATGTCTGCTTCACTGAAGTTGCCCGACTTTTGGGAACAAAACGCGAGCGCATGGTTTGCGCAGGCTGAGGCTCAATTCGCCATTAAGGACATTACAGCGGATGACATAAAGTTTTATCATGTCGTGGCATCACTCACCAGTGCGACTGCAGGGAGAGTGGTGAGTCTGCTAGAACGTCCTCCGACGCGGAACAAATACACCACTCTGAAGGCACATTTACTGGACACTTTTGGACTCTCCGAATCCGAGCGTGCGCGCCAGCTCCTCTCTCTCCCCGCTCTCGGCGACAGCAAGCCTTCTGAGCGGATGGATCACATGCTGGCTCTGCTGGGAGACCACCAGCCCTGTTTCATTTTCCAGGAGATATTCCTGCAGCAGCTGCCTGACCAGGTTCGTTTGGCTCTGGCTAACTCTTCTATTACTGATTTTCGCCAGTTGGCCAGGGAGACTGATACATTTTTCTCCGCTGGGAAAAAGTGTTTTGCGGCCACGCCCCCTTCTACCTCGGGTGCCGCCAGTGATGCCAATATGCAGCAGCCTTTCTCCATCTCTGCAACTACAGCTGTGCCCCGATGTGCACCCCGACGTGATGGATTGTGTTTTTACCATGCCAAGTTTGGCAACAAAGCCAGAAAGTGCCTGGCCCCCTTTACTTTCACTGCATCGGGAAACGCCCCGGCCGCCACCTTTTAGCAGCCATGGGTGTCGGCCATACCAGCGGCTTGCTGTTTGTCACTGACTCTCTCTCTGGTCGTCGTTTTCTCTGTGACACGGGCGCCCACATTAGTGCACTGCCAGCATCTGCCACGGACATTAGCGCAGGGCCACACGGTACCCCCCTGGTGCCCGCCAACGGCAGAACGATTCATACCTTTGGCACACGCACTGTGACGGTGTGTTTGGCAGGTCAGCGTTTCACCTGGGATTTTGTGTCAGCAAAGGTGTCCACCCCCCTCTTGGGTGCTGATTTCTTTTTGGCCAATAAACTTTTGGTAGATGTGAGCAACCGCCGCCTCGTCCACGCTGAGACTTTCAGCTCCCTGCCCTGCGAACACAGTGACACCGCCCCTACAAGGCTGTCCAGTGCCCTCTCACCGGTTGATGTCTTCTCGCACCTCCTCGAGGAGTTCCCGGAGATCACCACACCTACTTTCTCATCCGCCTCCACGAAACACGGCGTGCTGCATTACATCTCCATTGATGGCCCGCCTGTGCACGCAAAGTCCCGCCGTCTGGACGCACACAAGCTCGCTATAGCTAAGGCGGAGTTTGACTCCATGGAGCAGCTTGGCATCATCCGCCGGTCCAACAGCCCCTGGGCCTCTCCTCTGCACTTGGTGGCTAAGTCCAATGGTGGTTGGCGCCCGTGTGGCGACTACCGGCGCCTTAACGCAGTCACCACGCCGGACCGCTACCCTATTCCTCACATCCACGACTTCTCAGCCCACCTGGCAGGTGCGTCCTTTTTTTCTAAGGTGGACCTTGTCCGGGGTTATCACCAGGTCCCCGTCCAGCCTCAGGACATTCCTTAGACGGCCGTGATCACCCCATTCGGGCTTTTTGAGTTTCTGAGGATGCCGTTTGGCCTGAAAAATGCCGCTCAGACCTTTCAGCGTTTGATGGACACTGTGTTGCGTGACTTGTCATTCGTTTTTGTCTACCTGGACGACATCCTCGTAGCCAGCAGGTCCAAGGCCGAACATTTGTCACACCTGCGTCTGCTCTTCAATTGCCTTCAGCAGCACGACTTGATCATCAACCCAGCGAAATGCCAGTTTGGACTGCCATCACTGGATTTCCTGGGCCACCACATCACCATTGCTGGGGCGGTTCCACTGGCGTCGAAGGTGGAAGCAGTCCTGAAGCTCCCGCGGCCTCCCACTGTCCAGGCTCTGCAAGAGTTCTGTGGCATGGTCAATTTTTACCACCATTTCGTGCCTCGGGCTGCCAACCTCATGCGCCCCCTGTACGGTGCTCTCAAAGGGAAAAAATCGCCAAAGCATGACATTTCTTGGTCAACGGAAATGTTGGAGGCTTTCTCTGCCACAAAGGATGCCCTCGCTGGTGCAACCATGCTGTCTCACCCCGTGCCTGGCGCTCCAGTTGCCCTGACCACGGACGCCTCGGATTATGCTGTCGGTGCGGTTCTCCAGCAGTTTGTTCATAGTGTTTGGCAACCACTTGCTTTTTTCAGCCGCCAACTGCGTTCCAGCGAGCAGAATTACAGCACTTTTGACAAAGAACTCCTCGCGCTTTATCTGGCCATCAGGCATTTCCGTTTCCTGCTGGAAGCTCGCCCGTTCACTGCCTTTGTGGACCACAAGCCTTTGATTTTTGCCATGGCCAAGGTGTCGGAACCATGGTCTGCCAGGCAGCAGCGCCACCTGGCTTTCATCTCAGAATTCACCACGGACATCCAACACGTGTCAGGCAAGGACAATGTTGTGGCCGACTGCCTCTCCCGGGTGCTCATTGGCGCTGTCCACCTGGGAATAGACTATGCCCGCATGGCTGTGGACCAGGCTTCCGACCCCAACGTTCAGTCGTATAGGACAGCAGTCACTGGCCTCCGGCTGGCGGACGTCCCGTTCGGTGAGGATGCAACGCTGCTCTGTGACATCTCTCTGGCCCTCCCCCGTCCTGTGGTGCCACATATTTGGAGACGACAAGTTTTCGACACCATACATGGCCTCTCGCACCCAGGCAGTAAGCCGTCTCAACGTCTTGTAGCTGCGAAGTTTGTCTGGCACGGCCTGAAAAAGGACATTCGCGACTGGGTCAGGACCTGTGTGGCATGCCAGCGCGCTAAGGTCCATCGCCATGTTAAAGCCCCAGTGGAGCATTTTGCGGTTCCTGAAAGACGGTTTGATCATGTCAATGTTGACTTGGTGGGACCCCTTCCTCCCTCCAGGGGATTTACTCACCTGCTAACTATGGTGGACAGGACCACCCGTTGGCCAGAAGTTGTCCCGCTGTCGGCGACGACTTCAGCTTATGTAGCCAGGGCCTTTGTTGGTTCCTGGGTCGTCCGGTTCGGGGTCCCCTCTGACCTCTCTTCAGATCGTGGCCCTCAGTTCACCTCCGACCTCTGGACTTCTGTTGCTCGTCAGTTGGGTGTCATTCTCCACCGCACTACGGCATACCACCCGCAGGCCAACGGCATGTGTGAACGCTTTCACAGGGACATGAAGGCCGCTCTCAAGGCTTCTCTCACGGACGACGGCTGGGTTGATAGACTGCCATGGGTGATGCTGGGGATTAGAACCGCGCCTAAAGAGGACCTCCTCTCTTCCTCGGCGGAGTTGGTTTATGGCCAAACCCTCAGGGTCCCAGGTGATTTTGTTCCCCACACCACGGTCCCCTGGTCTGCATCTGACCAACGCCGTACTTTGCTGGACTCTGCTCAGGCGTTCCGGCCCGTTCCAACCTCACCCCACTGCCTGCCTCGGGTGCACATTCCCCCCGACCTGCGTGCTGCGGAGTATGTTTTTGTCGGCCACGATGCCCATCGGGGACCCCTGCAACTGCCTTACGATGGACCTTATCGGGTTGTGGAGGCTGGTGATAAGACTTTTGTCATCGACGTCGGGGGCAGGATGGATCGCGTCTCAGTGGACCGTCTAAAACCGGCCCACCTGGATTTGGGCCACCCGGTGGAAGTGGCTCAGGCACCACGGCGCGGCCGCCCCCCGGGTAGGCCTCCCTTGGAGCTGGTCCCGCCCCCTTTGGCCTCCCCACACTGCCACCCAGCACCTGCTCGCCGTCAGCAGCCTGCTGCCACCCCCCCGCCTCGACCCCCTCCGCCTGTTCAGGAGCTTCGGAATAGCTTTGGGAGGGTCATACGGGCCCCTGGTCGTTTCACTGGGCCTGTTCTTGTGAATTCTGGGGGGACGTGTGTGGTGGATATACACACACAGGACAATTGTTAATTCTCAGAGTTATAATTCACGGCGACCTCGCCCATGTTACAATGCCTTGTTGTTCCTTTTACAAGGGATATTCTTCCCTTTAATTATACGTGCTACTTTAAGAGTAGAGACACACCTCGGAGGGGCTGACGTCTTTACCTGCGCGAGAGTTTGCTGTTTGTGGTTTTTGGTTACTGACTTGGTGCATTGAATTAAATGGAGTGCTCTCCAAAGAGGAATTAATCTCCGTTGTTTCTCTGCCTACATCCACCGCACTCCTACAATGTAACTACACATACCTGCATCTGCTAAAGTTTGAACCACTTTTAAACTGTGTGTTTGTTTGTGTATATGTATGTATGTATGTATGTATGTATGTATGTATGTGGGCATGTGTATACAAATATATAGAAATATTCAACTATGTGTATGTATGTATTATGGAGGATTTTTTGTGCCAAAATTAAATAAATAAATACATAATTAATTAATTAAAATGAGAATGAAATATATCATTAATTAATTAAATGTGTCATTAATTAATTACAATTAAAATTAAATATGTCACTAATTAATTAAAATACAATTCATTTTAAGTAAAAAAATATATTTATTATTTCAGCATTTAATTAATTAATTAACACGAAATCATTAATTAAATGTGTCATTAATTAATTAAATGCAGTTTTACATATCATGATTCACACACAACACGAAATCATTAATTAAATGTGTCATTAATTAATTAAATGCTGAAATAATAAATATATTTTTTTACTTAAAATGAATTGTATTTTAATTAATTAATGACATATTTAATTCTAATTTTAATTAATTAATGAGACATTTAATTAATTAATGATATATTTCATTCCCATTTTAATTAATTAATGATGTATTTATTTATTTAATTTTGGCACAAAAAATCCTCCATAATGTATAGGTAAGTGTGTGAGTATAATTATAGTATAGTTAGTTATAAATACTTAATAATAATTAATAAATGATTAGTGAATGGCGGTAGGATTTAATACGTTTTTACTTCTTCCTACTCCTTTTTCGAGCATGTTAATTATGATGGATGCAAGTTTTTATCTATATTTGTCTTTTTTTTTCTTATTTACATTTATTTATTATTATTGTTTTGTTTTGTTTTCACTACTGTTTCATGTTCGAAATAAAATTTAAATTCAAATTCAAATTATACCTTCTTTAATGTCTTGCAAATAGATGCAGAACATGGACCCCCGGGACCCCTGGGAACTCGGAACTTGGAACCACCGGAACCCAGAACAGCCGGAACCCAAAACCACCGGAACCCGGAACCCCTGGAACCCGTGGGACCCCTTCAGTGTTTCCTAAAATGACTTGATTAATCAAAATCCTAAATACACAAACTTGATCCCCAGACCGTCAGCACACCGCGATACAAGGAGCTGTGTCAACAACACAACTGTCCAGACCTTGATAACAGGCTAATGAGGACCGTTCATTAGAATCAGGTGTGCTGAGGCCGGGAAACATCCAAAACATGCGGGACAGCAGATGTTGAGGACCGGTGTTGGCGACCACTGGGTTAAAAGGTGCAAAACCAGGATTTCCGACGTGTTACTTTGACTAGGCTATGCCGGACAAGCCAAACACAGAGCAGCTATCACACATCGGTATTTATACGGGATCCGGGATATGACCACAATCAGTGCGTCCGAAATGCCATACTAAACAGTATATACTCGAAAAGTATACTTAGCCCACCCCTACATGTTATGCCCTTTTTAGATACTCCACTGATAGAAGTCCAAATGAGTGAGTGGACTAGAGTCTGAAAATTTGGAGAAAGATAAGAACTACTTTTGGGTTACCTAAACAAATCTCATCATTGACGCACATAGCATACATGAAAGAGTTCATACCATCTCGCTTGGATTCAGGGTTTAGGAAATGGACGGATTACGGTTTAACCAGTATACACCAATTGGTTGGGAAAGATGGACTTAAAGTGGAAATGAAGCAGTCAGTCAAGTATACATTATTTGCTAAATGGATATCCACTCTATTCACCAATTATGTAATAAACATGAAAAACGTAATACAATAAAAAATAAAAAGAACTCCCGTTATAGCTTTCATAGCACGGACGCCGCCATCTTGGCCGTGACATCACGGGGTTGGTTAGCTTCACGGGAGTCCACAGACAGAGGTAGAGGTAGAGGTAGAGATAGTGACATATAAAGACGGTTATATATAAAGACAGTGATCTATATTAGTGATCAATAGAGTAAAAGAGGTAGCCTAGATAATTTGACAGACAGTCAAAGACGGAGACAGTTTTCACAGACAGACAAGATGGAGACTGAGGAAGAGCCACGACAGGACAGAAGAAGACAAGTCGGAGGTCATTATTGCATTGCTCCTGGGTGTAATAATGAATTTTACCGGGTTAAGGGCAGGGACAAAGCAGTCCATTTCCATAAACTGCCACTACCAATAAGTATTTCAAAAATCTTTTTTCCTCAAACAAAACTTTGCAGTGACAAATTGGATAACGTGCGCACGGCGCACTCCAGATATGGTGACATTATTATGCGCACCTCCACACAGATGCAAACATAAACATTAAGGTGTCAACGCATCAGAAACAGATGAAAACACAGCTAAACAGGTGGCGGCGCAACAGAAACCCAGATGAAAATGCAGCTAAAAACATTAAGGTGACGGCGCACCTACAAAAAAGTAAAAAAAAAAAAAAAAAAAGATCAAAGTCGTGCGCATATTACCAGTGCATTAAACTGTATATAATGCAGCGGTGCAGCCAGCCGGAATCCCGTACGCACTGTGCATTCCCTTTTTTTGAAGGATTTATTTTTGGTACGTGCTGGGTCCACCGTTTGATGACAGACCAGAGGCTGAGGGGACTGGCCCGGGACTTTGACGAAACGGGAGGCGCAGACTCAAATAGGCAAGAACATCTTTATTTAATTTAATGACGCCAGATCTGGCTGGGGTTTTTATTGTAGCATCGGCTATCTGCTAGTTGAAACGTGTGGTCTGTTAGTCTGTCTGAGTTTTATGGTGTTTTTATAGTTCATGCTTTATGGTGCTGTATTTTTTTTTTTTTTTTTTTTTTTTACTTTTTTGTAGGTGCGCCGTCACCTTAATGTTTTTAGCTGCATTTTCATCTGGGTTTCTGTTGCGCCGCCACCTGTTTAGCTGTGTTTTCATCGGTTTCTGGGTGCGCCGTCACCTTTAATATTTAGTTGTGTTTGCATCTGTTTCTGATGCGTTGACATCATTGACAGCAGATACACTCCGGCACGGTGGGCATCACCGTGCATAAACCACACCTACAGCAGGTAGTGTTGCCGACCCGCTCCTCACCCAAAACACCCGGCTCCTCCACGACTTCTTCCTCCCTAACCATCACCACCGCTCGGTTCCCTCGTCTAATAGGCTCAAAAGCATAAGCCATAGGGTTGCTGACCTCCACAGTCCTCTCAATCTCGTCCTTATCCATGATCTTTCGCAAAAACCACTTGCTGTCCTGTCTTGCCAATAGAGCGTTCAAAGCACCAACCAACCCCGTGACGTAAGCACCGACGTCACTTCAAGATAGCGGCTCGCTAGCCAGAGAACTAGGTAGAAACTACGAAAATAATGTTATTTCTATGGGTTTCACAATTTAAAAAAATCAGATTTTAGACAAAGTCGTTTTTTAAATATATTTGACCACTACCAGTGCCAAAACATGCACGTTTCATTTCCACTTTAAATCATTCGAGCAACTGCAGACAGAATACGGGCTCCCAAAAACAAATTTTTACAGATATCTGCAGCTGAGAGATTTTCTAACAAAACATAGAGATTGGAAGAGAGCCATGGGGAGGGCAAGGTAATCAAAGAATTTTACAAAGTCTTCTTGGATCTAAGCCAAAATAACACTATATATATAAAAGAAAAATGGGAGGCTGAGTTAGGCATAGAAGTAGCACCGGACTCGTGGGTGGATATTTGTAGTGAAGCACACCTGGTAACCAACTCCAATACCTGGAGGGAATTTAAGTGGAAAGTAATGTCCAGATTCTTTAAGACACCTCAAATAGTGGCCAAAATGGGTCAAAATTATTCAAATGTATTTTGGAGGGAATGTGGGGCACACATCGGGAACCACTCTCATAGATTCTGGACCTGTACCAAATTAAAAACCTTCGTATCTGAAGCTTTGAAACGAGTTTTCGATCAGCCTGTCACAGTTGACCCTGTGGTGATGCTGCTGGGAGCTATACCGGAGGGTTTGGTGGGCAGAACCAGAGACGTTCTATAAACGAGACAGCCCACTCCGGTTGTGTTTCCTGTATCTGTGTCACGTGACTGCCCCGCCCCTTTAGGAGACTAGCAGCAGGTCCTGAGTCTACTGAGTCCTATGGGAAAAGTGAACGTGAGCACAGATTATTACCAATTCCTTCTCCCCATAGTAACCTAAGTAAATATGGGACCCATTTTTCAAAAGCCACAAACCTTCTGAACATTCTGACACCAAAATGGCAATTTTCAGACCGACAGATTAGGAGAAAATGAACTTTGTTTGAGACCTGTCTCTGTCTGAGCAACACACTCTAGTCTCGCCAGATTTGGCTGTCATAGCTAATAATATAATATAATATAATAATAATACATAGCTCTGCTCAGAGTCGTCGGTCACTGCAGAACTGCCAAAACGAAGTTTAAAACTAAAATAAAACTTGCTTCTTTGCTTAATGATACTGTTATTGTTATTATTTAAGTCTTTTTGGAAGAAAGTTGTACTGTATTTAGTGTTGTATGTTCCAAAACGATGTGGGGAGAGGGACGGCCACGCCCACTTAGGAGACAGGAAGTAGATACCGTTTCATACCATTGGCAGTAACGGTAATGCACTATCTTCATGTATAGAGGATCTTTGGCAGAACCAAAACATATCTATTGCATATATTACTTACAGCGGCTATAAAATGAATTACTATAAAACCAAAAAAAAAAACAGCCACGTACAATTTGTGGGTGGAGAAAGTAAGGGACATCTACCAAATGGAGCGAATTACTTATTCTTTGAGACTGCAATTACATATATTTTGTAAGAAATGGAGGCCTGCAATGCCCCTATTAATGAGCCAGTAGACTCAAATCATTATAATTTGGTCATTTCTAGATTTGCTGTCCTACACTTCCCAACAGACCTCCTGGCGGGTTTGGGTTTTCTTTGTCCCTTAATGTAGTTTCTGTCGACGTCTTGTTGTACGTGTTTTTGTTTGTATTGTCGGACGCTGCCTTTATGCTGCTACTGTGGATACTAATGTGTATGGAGATGTGTGTAGGGAAATACTGTATTTTTTTATTTTTTTTATTTTTTTATGTATGGAACAGCTGAGTATGTGTATAAAAAAAAAGGAAACAGTTGTAATACAGTTGTAATACGTGGATATTGTATTCTATATGAAGTTGCCTAATAAAAACAAAGTTAAAAAAAAAAAAGTATACTTAAGTTCGGCACACTTTTGAGTAAATATCAGTAGTGTGCATTAATTCGGACGTACTACTCAGACCGCACACGGTACTTCCTGCCGTTGGGAGGGGGAGTTGTTACCATGGTAACAACACCTGCCGAAACAAGATGACATTATATTATACTATTATATACGAATATTATAATATTAATATTATATAATAATATTATTGTACTTATGACATATACGTATCTACGCAGCACTTACTAACCAAACACCGCTGCATTGCATTGTGGGAAGTTTCTGCTTAGCTAGTGTCCATCAATCCACACTAATGCATTTCTCCGGAATGACTATGAATAGTACATACTATGTATTGAGTACGTACTAATGTTTCAGACGCACTAGAAAATCTCACATACTGTTTTTGCAACTCATTAGGGTGGAAGGATGGAATTTTGGACGCAGCCTTAAGCTTGAGTTATGGTTCTGCGTCAAAACGGCGCCGTGCCTACGGCGTGTGGTACGCGTTGAGGCAGACCACACGCCGTCACTGACGTCACCTCCCGAAAATTGTAACTACGCGTCGAGGCGACGCAGACCAAACGCAGACGAGAGGGCTGTGATTGGTTCGCTTGGTAGCAACGCATTTCCGGTTTCCGGTTTGAAGCAGTCGTGAACTTTCAGTGCTCTTTTCTTCATGTATGTGTGATTTTTTGCATAACAAACAGATCAGATCAAATCAGAATCATCTTCATTGGCCGTGTTCGAACATTTTTTGTGTGATTTTTTGCATGTATGTGCGACGAAATGGAGAGACGGAGAAGTCCGAA
The DNA here is from genome assembly GCF_033807715.1 of Cololabis saira. NCBI lineage: Eukaryota > Metazoa > Chordata > Actinopteri > Beloniformes > Belonidae > Cololabis > Cololabis saira. The sequence continues at coordinate 36,188,784 of NC_084604.1, read as the reverse complement.
GGTTCACGATGGCGTCACGGTGACGGCGTGTGCTCTGCGTTGGTTTGACGCAGAACCATAATTCAGGCTTTAGGCTTATTTTTTGGCAGTCTGTAAAACGATAACTCCGATTTCTCGCTAAATCTATGAGTACAGTCTAGGTAGGACACCTTGAGGAAGGCGGGAGATCCGCCGAAACTGTCAGATTGAAGGTAAGAAGTCGGAACTTTGTCTGGAAAAAAGAAACCTTAGTATATCTATCTGAAGACATAATGAACACAATACAACTATGGGCCTGATTTACTAAAGGTTTGTGTGCGTAAAAACGTGTGCAAACCTGACAGCACCCGCAAACCAATGTGCGAGCTGATCTACTAACAGCGTGCAAAGAGGACTGCGTCTCTCAAATGAGCAAAATAGCACACGCTATTCATTTAGTACTTTTGCCCTGATGAATAATCAATATGGGGCGTACCCGCCAGAAATCGCTAAATACTGGGAGGGGAAAATGCAAATATGTCCATTTACTACGTGCAATGAGATTTACCAAGCCTGAAAGTTTTTGCGGGGATTGTGATTGCGTCTGTATTTAATACGTTCGAAAGGAAGGTGCTAATCTCCACATGCAAAAGGAGAAATATTTAATTTGAATATTAAATCGAGTATTATTCAGCAAAAGGTTGCCACAGGAGGCACATTCATTTTTTTATTTGTGATAATAAATAAATCACGTGTTTTCATGGAGAAAAAAGTGTTTCTTATTGTGCGCCTATACTTGTTCTGCAGTTGTCATACCCCGGTGTTGTGCCGTATTCAGCACCCCTGCCGTGAAAAGCACCCCCTCGTCTGACAAAAATGATATTCTCATTCCGTTTCATGTTCTGTTTAGCGTCCGGTTTTGTGTTAATGATTCATGTTTAAATGCGCTCATGGATTCCACAATAGTCATACTTTCCCACAATCACAGTCACAGATAACAAAAATCTGGTAAATGGTTATTGATGTCATTAATTAATAGCCTGCTTACTGTGTTGTCTTCCATAATATTTGTAAATATATATAATATAAACTCCTAAGTATGTGTTTGTGTGAGTGTGTATATATAAATATATTGAAGTGTCAGTGTATTGTTTTTTTTCTTGGTCTACTTATCATTGAATATACGAGGGGGTGCTTTTCACGGCAGGGGTGCTGAATACGGCACAACAATTTGCCTCTTCCACTAATATCTCTATAACTCCAACTCGTCAAATTTCATTTTGCGCTTGCGACTATATCCTGCTTTCCATCCAGACTCTCCATGGCGCAAAGTTTGCGCCGCAAACCGTAAGACGCGCAACACCTCATTTAAATACTGCTGTTTGCACCTGTTATCAATTGCGCACGCAACCTTAGTTGATCACCCGCAAAACACACAACAACAGCACGCGCAAACTTTTTCAGTGCACACGCAATTTAGTACTCTTTATTTAGGATCTTAGTAAATCGGGCACTCAGTCTTTATTCACTCAGTCTTTCTGACACTCAGTGGTCGGAACCCGCTGTGAAGTCGCATCTGTGACGTCATGCACATTCCCTCTATTTATACAGGATCAGGGATGTGACCCCAATGAGTCCAAAGAAAGGTATGGACACAAAACCAGGCTGTAAATACATTTATTTCCTTTTTAAAGTTGTATTTAACAGAGATTTTTATGGAGGATTGACTTGTTTCTGGGCGGCTGCCACTCCAGGAACTGCAGCTCTTTAATCCTTCCTAGGTTTTTGTTCATTTTGCCTTTAAAATGAACAAGATTTTGCTCCCGCCACACTGATTTGCAGGTAAAGATTCTCCGAACGTCCATCCGTCAGTTGTTCCAGAGCGAAATATCCGACCTTTCCTCTGAGAAATGCGGTGAAACCCGAGTCTCGGAGGATCAGCGGCATCTGTCGGCCTTGGGGAACAGCCGGTACGCGTTCTGGGAGGTGACGACCCGGACGTGTTCGGCCGACAGGCCTTTGAGGGCGGCGATGTGGCGGCAGGGCAGGTGGATGTTGCAGGGCTCGTTCCTCACCTGAGAGTCACACGGAGACGGGAGTTGAACCACCGACCTGAAACGATGCTCCTGGAACACGGCAGACACTCACGCTTGGGTCGATCCCGAGCGCCGGGGCGTCCGTCTCCAGGCAGATGTGCTCCAGCGGGATCCGCCGGATCAGCTTGTCCCTCTGGGAGACAGGAGACAACAATCAGTTCACCGTGACCACAGTGGCGGAGCCAGAACGCGGCTAATGAGTGGGCCTGGAAAAGTCTGCATGGGCGGAGGTGATAATAAGTGCGTTGGTTGGTTTGTTTGTCTGTTTGCAAATTAACTCAAAGGTTTATGAACAGATTTTGAAGACATTTTCAGGATAGGTTACCAATGAGGCAGGGACCAATTGAACGGATTTTGGTGATGATCCGGATTGCTGTCTGGATCCAAGAATTTTTTGAAAGGGGAATGGAAAACTGAGCTTATTGGTGGAGGTCTGTGCTTTTCAACAGCACGATTGTTTTGCTGCTATTTGACGGGAGACATGTTTTTCTCAACACCAAAGCCTAAAGAGCGAAATAACCGGAGTCAAATTCCTTGTTGGACAATGTTCGAACCCAGCCAATGAAGATGATTCTGATTTGATCTGATCTGTTTGTTATAGTGTCAGGATGTTGACTTTATTCACGACATTTCGACTTTTTTCTCGACATTTCGACTTAATGCATAATGGAAAAAAAATCTTCCTCCTCTAAAATATTATTTTTACTTTTTTTCCTGCCTGGCCTTAATACTCTTCCGTGGTATTTGTAATGACAGGGAAGAACATGAAATAAGTTTATAGTGGGTGTGTGAATGATCAATAATCAGTATTGTTGGCAGGAATAGAGGGCCCCAAAATAAACATTTTGCTTAGGGCCCCGTGGAGGTTTGGGCCGGCCCTGGGGGTCACCGTGACGACTAAACCCGACCAGTTTCCAGGTACCTGGCTGCTCCTGCAGACGGCGGGGGGGAAGGAGAGGAAGTATCCGGCCTTCACCGCCTCCAGGGCCACCGACGGCTTCCCGGCAAAGTTGTGCAGCAGAGCCCGGCTGGTTCCTGCAGGACACAGAACCGTCACCACGTGGAGACGGACGGGCGTCCCGGAGGCTGCAGGAGCTCACCTTGCTGCCTCATGGTCTCTATGGTAACGGCAGCGGCTGCAGGAGCTCACCTTGCTGCCTCATGGTCTCTATGGTAACGGCAGCGGCTGCAGGAGCTCACCTTGCTGCCTCATGGTCTCTATGGTAACGGCGGCGGCTGACCGGGAGTGGACGTTCCTGCGGGGACAAACGGCTAGTGAGAAGACGGTCTGGACTAGGGTCGCCAACCGTCCCCTGGAAGACGGAATCGTCCCGTATTTATAAACTAAAGTCCCGTATTGAGTTGTTATTTTTTTCTGATTTACTACAACTGTAACCTACTACGGAAGAGTATTAGGGCCATGCAGGAGAAAAAATATTTGAGAGGGGAAGATTTTTTTTATTGTGCACTTTGAGAAAAAAGTCGAAATGTCAAGAAAAATGTTGAAATACAATTTCAGGAATAAAGTCGAAATTTTGTGAATAAAGTCAAAATGTCGCCTTTTTCTCAACATTTCAACTTTATTCATAAAATTTTGACTTTTTTTCTCAACATTTTGACTTTTTTCTCGAAATTTCGACTTTTTTCTCAACATTTCGACTTTTTTCTCGAAATTGTACTTCAACATTAATCTTGACATTTTTACTTTTTTCTCGACATTTCGACTTTTTTCTCGACTTTTTTCTAGACAATTCAACGTTTTTCTCGAAATTTTATTTCAACTTTATTCTCGAAGTTTCGACTTTATTCTCGAAATTTCAACTTTATTCTTGAAATTGTATTTCAATATTAATCTCGACATTTCGACTTTTTTCTCGAAGTGCACAATAAAAAAAAATCTTCCCCTCTCAAATATTTTTTCTCCTGCATGGCCCTAATACTCTTCCGTAAGTTTTATTTCTGCACCCTGAGAGCATCTTTAAACATATTACAGTGATTAACGATTTTAAACAGGTTTTCAAACCTTTTTTTTTTATTAAGTGAGTCTTTTATAGTTGCTCATTACTGAAGCAAAGTTTCCCCAGGTCTGTCGTGATAAAGTGCTCGTAGCTCACAGATCCTCCTCCTGTCCTAAGGGGGGCGTAGGGATCTTAAAGGGATTTCTGGGTGACATTACGTCTGATATTTTAAACAGAATGTCACCCAGGGGTGCCACCGTTACTCACACCGGCAGGTCCAGCTGCTTGGCCACGTCCAGCTGCCGGACGAAGACGCTCAGCTGGTCGTCTCTGTCCTGCTGAGTCGGCGCACACCACGGGGTGAAGTCCAGACCGATCTGGAACCAGAGGAAACCAGACAAAGGCGCGTTTACACATAGACGCGTATTTCCAAAAACGGATATTTCCCCCTCTACGTTTTGAAAAATACATTACAATAAATTTACACAAACCGCATAAATATCTGTTAAGGTGCTATGAGCATCCAAACCTGCAGGGGGCAGTGTAACGAGGAGATAAAGTCATGCTAGCCAATCAGAATCCTGGAAAAAAACATCAACAAATGACACGAGTAACTTCCAGTTACTTCCAAGATGAACGAGAGTCTTTCGTTTGGAGTGACAGAGAAGTGGAGTTACTTTTAAGTGTGACTTTAGAATATAAAACAGGTAAAATACAAGAAAATATTGATGGTGGCCAAACAAATTGTGAACAAAGGTCGCACACATGACGTTTCTGTCACATAATGTGACGTTCTGAAGCCTAAATGTCTGTTTCTCTCCGTTTACAAGCAAACGTGAAGACAGAGTTTTTGCAAATCTCCACTTTGGCCGGAGTTTTCAGAAATGATGGTTTTTGGAGACTTTGAGCTTCATTTTCGTGTAAACGAACGGCCAAAACGCATGAAAACACCACAGTTTTTGCTACGTGTAAACGGGGCCTAAGTCTCACGCTGGGGAACCTGCTTTCAACACTTGTTCGTTTCACTCTTTCATGAATAAAAGATAAGAATAAGTTTGATTTCCGGAGCATTTTTGACCTTCCGAAGGTGAATCTGGGTCATGTAGCTTCTATTTACCAAACACAAGTTAGTAAAGTTAACTCTTTTAAGAAGTGTTTTCATCTTCAGCTCACAAAACGTGTTGTTTTTTATCATTTCCAAGGTTGTTGGCATTAAGTGTTTTCTTTAAAGTGGGATTAGGAGGTGAAGTCTGGGTTTAATGAGCCTGATCTTAACTCTGACCTCAGAGCCCAGAAGGACATTTAAAAGACCTGAGATGTACGAAGACCATGTAAAGATTTAAAAACAGATAAATCTGGTGTGGCGTGTATAACTTTCTCAAAGTTTCTGAAAGATAAAAAGGGTTTAACTTTGGATAAAAGCCTCAACTGGAACAAAATAGAAGTTGTCTTCTCCATTTTAAAGTTAGAATCCTAAACTACACCAATGTTTCTCGGAGGATCTCTGACATGTGGTTTAGATAAACGCCGCCGGGTCAGTGACCAGGCCCGGTTTCTACGAGGGTGCATAAGCATTGCACCCTCAGTTTATGTGTTTGCATGCTCAGTTGAAAAGACGGAAAAAAACAACTGACAAGTGCGTCACTCATCTGCGTCCAGCGCGCAGATTCCTGCACCAGCAAGACGCTGCTCTCTGCTGCTCCGTTAACACAAAGTAACCGTGGATATTCGGAAGTTGTTCAAGCACAACCACGCCAACATGTTAGACAACGCTGGTCACACAGGTTATATTTATTTTTCTGTTTTATTTTCTGTTGCTAGATTCTCTGATGGGTGATGTAGCCCAGACTAAATGTAGCATTTTCTTTGTTCTACGGCAATATTACCAAAGATCCTCTAAACAGAAGATAGCGCATTACCGTTACTGCCAATGGTATGAAATGGTATACACTTCCGGTCTCCTAAGTGGGCGTGGTCGCCCCTCTCCCCACATCGTTTTGGAACATACAACACTAGATACAGTACAACTTTAATATTTGCGCCTTATTTTGCCGCGCGTTTTTTTTTTTATCTGCTACCTTTTATCTGCTCTGCTTTATCTGATATCAACCCAGTACAACATCATCGGATCAGTCTAATATTCTTTTTTCCCTTCCAAAAAGACTTCAATAATAACAATAACAGTATTATTAAGCAAAGAAGCAAGTTTTATTTTAGGGTGCTTTCACACCTGTGGCCCGTTTGTTTTGTTCCGTTTCAGGGGCTGAACCGATACAGTTGTTCCGTTTCTCGTTTGTGGAGTTTGTGTTCACAAGGCAAACGTCTGTACCGTTTCAAAGCTGATAACAAATTCCATGCGCGAACCAGCTGCTCTCTGATTGGTCAAATGAACGCGGAAGGAGTTTCCTCTTCACCCCGGGATAAACAACACGCCCCTTTCAGCGCAGCGCAGACCGCAGCCGTTGGCTTTGGCTGATTTATGGTTCCGCGTTACACCAACGCAGAGCCTACGGCATAGAGTACGGCGTATGCTCTGCGTCGATTTAACGCGGAACCATAAATCAGGCTTTACCCATTCATTTATGTGCGCTCGGCGCAGAGCGGAGCCCGGCAGCGGACGAGAGGCCGCCTGCTGCAGCCGGGTTTGGGCTGCGCAAACCCTGCCCGAATTGAACATTGTTTAATTTCAAACAATGTTTAATTTGTGCCGTGCTGGGAAGACATCTTGCACGTCCAATAGGAGAGAAGGTGGTGGAGGCTGCACCGACTCCTCTCCTTGCGCCGCGTTCATACACAATGAATGGAGTTGTGTCGGTTGCTGTGTGGATTATGTTCTCACAACAAATAAAAAAAATGAACCGTTTCAGGTCTCGATTGGAATCGGGCCGAGACCACCTCTCCTAGGCGATCTCGGAACGCTTGTTTTGTACCGTTTCAGAGCGTGATTGCTGTGTTCACATATACCAAACGTTCCGATCTTTAGGGGGAAACGTTCCCTGTATCGGAACAAGTGCTTGAAACGGTACAGGTGTGAAAGCACCCTGAGTTTTAAACTTAATTTTATCCGATGGGAAAACGACTTTGGCAGTTCTGCAGTGACGACTCTGAATCTCTGAATCAGCACCAGAGACATATATATATATATGTCTATGATCAGCACCACCAGAGAGCAGAGCTATGAGAGCCAAATCTCGTGAGAGTGTGTTGCTCAGACAGAGACAGGTCTCAAACAAAGTTCATTTTCTCCTAATCTGTCGGTCTGAAAATTGCTATTACTATGGGGCGAAGGAATTGGTAATAATCTGTGCTCACGTTCACTTTTCCCATAGGACTCAATAGACTCAGGAGCTGCTGTTATTAGGGCCAATCCCAATTCTCCTTCACTTCTTTGTTCTGCAGCAATATTGCTGCAATAAAGTGTTGAATAACGTGCCAGGCATGTGCACCCCCTCTGATCTGAGATGCAGCCTAGTCATAATTTTCTAGAACTAGCCCTGTCAGTTCCCTAGTGAGGCGTCCGTGTCGGAGGAGACGGGTCTGGTTCGGGTTCAGAGGCGGCAGCACCTCTCCCACGGCGACCAGGCGATCTGCGTGTTCGTAGAAGAGCGGCAGAGCGGCGTCCAGGTCCTGCAGGGAGACGGGAGACAGTCGTTTACATGGGAAGTTTAATTCCTCTTTAATTCAGAATTAAAATTAAATCCGATTTAAAATGAGTAAAAATTACCATGTAAACACCTAATTCCGAATGTAAATACCCATTCTGAATTAAACTTAATTCCGAAGTAAATGGCTGGTTTATTCCGATTTTAAATCCGAATAGAATAATTCTGCGATCATGTAAACACTCAATCCTCTTTAAATTAATTGCGGTCTTTCTTTCTGCTCGTTCCCTCGCCCGTCTGTCTCCATGACGCTTATATTCCACACTGGGCTGGTTTTCCTAACAAAGTTTCAAGATGGCAGCACGCAGTAAACGCTGGTCAAGAGCAGAGAACATTTATTTAATAAATAGCTTGGAGGACCTGGAAATAAGTAAAAGAACAGATGGAAACAGGAAACTGGAAGCTTTTCAAAGTTGTAGCGGCTAAGTTTGTTTTTCTTCCGGTAGACGTCCGGTCCGCCCTCTATCCAATCAGAACCTTCCCAACCCCCAGACCTGGAGAGGAATTGGATAAAGCCGATCAAACATGTTTTCCATGAAAACCTTAATTCGGAATTACTATTTCCATGTAAACTCAAAGAAAAATAGTTTAATTCTGAATTATTTAATTCAGAATAATTAATTCAGAATTAAAAAACATCATGTAACCGTGGCCACTGTGTGTCTCCTACCTGCGGCTTCACGCTGCGGCTCCCCGGATCCCCCGGACCCCCGCCGGCCTGCAGAGGATGGATCCCGAAACACGGAGCCAGCAGGTCTGGATGTCTGCGGGACGGGAATCAGGCGTGAGGGAGGGAAAACGGAGACGAGGCCCCGCTGGACACGTGTTTTATCTGAAATAAAACTTGGTTAAACATACGGACCTTTCCTGCAGCTGCAGAACTCTGGGAAACTCGGACACGTCCTCCGTCACGGCCACCAGGGTCGTCACGCCGGCCTCCACACACACACAACAGGGAGATGCTTTATTCACCGCCGTGATACAGATTCGTTCATACGTAGTTCCTGTCCTGCTGCTCGGCTGATGGTGTGAGGTTAATCAAACTTTTGAACTAGTTTTTGTCCTTATGAACTGTCACGTGCTTTTGATATACTCAAGGTTTCAGCTGTCCCATTGTCCTTTAGGGTTAACTAAAGGTTAGCCTGGACCATCTGTTCAAGACCCCCATGAAGTTCCTGTTTTAGTCCGGAAGGCATTTGACCCCAGTGACCCATTGCTTTTAAAACTTAAGCTTCTGCATACCACAGATTAGTTCCTTTTTAACTGAAATATCACATGTGTGACCTTTTAACCTCGATGTCTGTTACCTCCGTATGTGTTTTCTTCCAATTGTTCATTGTCTACCGTATATGGTCATTTTCCTGTCAAATTCTCAATAAAAAGCTCATGCAGAAGAGGAACCAGCGAAGCATTCGTCGAGAGCATCCATAGAGAGCCATGTTGCTCTGCAAAGCTCCGACTTTGCTTCCCTTCTGCAGAAAGCGCCTTAAAAATAATTTCTAACAGCCTCTGTGTCTTTCCTCGTAATGAATTTATGTAAATGTTGATTTAAGGACCCAACAATGGGACTGATGCTCAAGAAAAATAGTTTATTTTGGGTTTGGATTTTTCTTCCCTCCGAATCAGAGAAAGCTGCTCAGCTGCCCCATGCAAGTAATAAGAGGGTTGTTTCATGACCATCATGTTGATTTTATGTACTTTTATTCCAGGAGCTTTTTATCTGTATCGTCTTGTTTTTATTGTATTTTTACTTTTATTGTAGTGTTTCTATTCTTTGTGAAGCACCTTGTAACATCCCCTGTCTGTGAAAAGTGCTCTATAAATAAACTTTACCTACTTACAGCTGAACACAAAAACAAGACCAGGATTTCCACACAGATCCCAAATCTACTTTGTTATTCACTTCAGGTCACCATGGAAACCATCAGTTCTGAAGGCCGGGTTTTCCTCACCTCCCTGGTCCTCTGGATCACGTCCTCCAGATCCTACGAGACAATAGGAACGTTACTGCAACGTCTGCTCGCACAGCCGGACTACCAAGCACCAAAATCTGAACTAAGCAGTTAAGAACAACTGAACCATCTTTATTTGCTTTATTTTACTGGGAAATAATACAGTTTACTAAGTGGTAGAATAAACCATTAAAAGTATAAAACAACAGGATTTGTTGTGTGTTTCACACCCAGACAGACTTGTTGGTATCCCTTAAATAGGTCACAGTCACATTTCAAACTAACCGTTAAACCCTGATTAGTATCAAAGGTCCCTTCAATGATTTAATGATGATTTAATCAGCCAATTTAAAACCACGGAGGGGTTTTCTGTCTGGGGTTTTATGAGCATCGGGTTGAACTCGGTAGGAGGAGGAGAGCGTTGTCTGAGGAGCTCAGATGTTATTGATCATTACGATAAAGATAAAGGCTTTAAGGCCATCGAGGAGCAGCTTTATATTCCTATTGGTTGAGTTAAAGACATTAACATTTATTAGGCCCATATGGCTGCATCCAACCTCCCTGCAAGAAAACATGCACCTCCAGGCTGGTCAGAAGGTAGTTTGGATGGAAGATTTAAAACAAAAAAGAGGCAGAAATGAACATTCAAAGACAATGAAACTGACCCAGAGCTAAAAAAATAAATAACTGAGTCAAATTCCCTGTCTTATTTGACCTGACTTGGCCAATAAACCTGATTCTGATTCTGAAAAGGCTGATAAAAGCATTAGACTGGTCTTTAAAAGCTCCTCTTTGAGCCCTAAATTTAAATCTTGTTGCATATTTGTGGACACATGTAGGAGATGCAGAGATGAGAGGGCTGGAGTACTTCAGTACCGATCAAAATATCTGAGAGAGATACTAGTTTGCAGTTTATTTTCTTTAGTAGAAACAGAAAAAAAGAGTTGTATTAAAAGCAAAATGTGAGATCTGTTACACGTCAAGTAGATAAAGATGGATGTCATTGAACTTTTAACTATTTTCAAGATGTGGGTGAATTTTTTTAGCCCCTTTTTTGTGAGTGAAACGATTTTTTAACTGTTTGACTCAAATCTGAATTGAATTAGATGCATATTTTTGAATGGAAAACAAATTATTTTCCAGCAATTCACTTGAATACAAAATAACAAAATGAACTGAACAAAATAAGTATCTTTCTTAAACAGAAACCTGTCCTGCTTAACTTAAAATTGTATACATTAATATAAAACAATAGAAAAAAAGCAGAACATCCATCCTGTAATAGTGCACATTTTTAGTTTAGTTTAGTTTAGTTTAGATTTATTTAGCACATACAATAAAAATAACATCACACAAATAAGTGCAGTTAAAAGAAACTGTGCTGGGAGGAGCGAGCGAGCCAGTAGGCTTATGAGGAGCCCCCACCTAATAACATTTAACAATATAGTGATGAGGATACAAAATATAAAATAAAATAAAAAATAATACATCATAAAAATTGCATGCAGAACATGAATGAAAATAAAAATGACCTATAAAGACATGATCATGAAAATATGAATATTATGCTGAAAAAATGGCAACACAGAATATGAAGTACAAAAGAAACATTAACAAAAAAGCAAGAGCTTTCTTGGCTACATTGTTGAATTAAATGCTCTCTTGAGCGACTTTTGAAGATGGATAGGGACCTACAATTGTTTGCAATATGGTACCAACTATTCCAGACTTTGACATCTCTATACCTAAACAAAAATTGGCTTCTAGATTCCAGACATTTAGTGCAATAACAAAAGTGCAAACAGAAAGTCTGTAGAAAACATATGTGTGCCTCAAAGGCCATTACTGTAGGCTACAGTTGTAACTATATAATAAAAAAATAACTTATGAACTCAACAGCTCAATGCCATTTTCCATTGACTTTTTCTGACTATTTTCTGACTCTCACAGTAAAACGGGACAGTGCGTCCCTTTTCAGCTCAATACGGGACTTTAGTTTATAAATACGGGACGATTCCGTTTTTCAAGGGACAGTTGGAAACCCTATGTGGGCTCTTCTGTGTATGTTTGTAATGTACATTTTTTTTAGATTTGCATGAATGTACATAAATGCAGAGGTGGGTAGAGTAGCCAAAAATTGTACTCAAGTAAAAGTACTGTTACTTCAGAATAATATGACTCCAGTAGAAGTAAAAAGTAGTCATCCAAATAATTACTTTAGTAAAAGTAAAAAAAGTACTTGGTGAAAAAACTACTCAAGTACTGAGTAACTGTTGAGTAACGTCTGATTTATTTTTCAACCATTCAAACAGACAAAAGTACAAAATAATCATCTTCAGGCAAATGAAATCAATAAAATAATCAAATAAATTAAAATTAATAAAAAATAGCTTAAATTAAAATAATCTTAAAGTAAATTCAAGTACTCTAATAAATAATAAAATAAATAAAATAATAACAGAATAAATTAAGCAAATTAAGCAAAAAATTAAGCACAAGTTGCACAAAATTTCAAGCCTTTGTACTTTTCTTTTTTAACCAGGCAGAACTAGAACAAACATGAACTCATAGAAACTCTGTGTGTGTTTGAGTCTGTGTAAATGTGACAAAACATGCAAAAACAAACATTTTTCCCAAAGAATCACTCAGTGATGTCATGAGATTGACGCGTACGCGGATAAAAGGGATAAAAGAAAAGTAACAGCTCAACGTAGCCTAATGTAGCGGAGTAAGAGGAACAGTTTCTTCTTCACAAATCTACTCAAGTAAAAGTAAAAAGTATAGTGATTCAAAACTACTCCTAAAAGTACAACATTTCTCAAAACTTACTCAAGTAAATGTAACGGAGTAAATGTAACTCGTTACTACCCACCTCTATAGACGAATCCGGCGACCGGTTTGTGTGCGCCGCCATCTTGCGGCGGCGCCATCGCTGCGGTGGCAGGTGTCAATCTGCCACCGCAGCGCTGTTATTGTAACCTGACGCTCTACAGCATCATTATAGCTGGATTGATGATGTTAGACAGTGGCCTTCCATAAATAATGAAGGTATCTTAAATTAATGCTGATGTTAATTTATAAATAATGATTTGTTTGAGCGATAAGCAGGAAAGAATAGAGGAATAGGGAGATAAGGGAGTGTATGATTAAACACTGTAATATAGCTCTCTCCACCTCCTCTCCTTACGAGGCATGTCTGCACAATTAAATATTACCTGTGTATGTTTTGTTTAATTTTAGGTATCCAAGAATATTTTATTGATCGCCTGGCGTCCGATGACGAAAAAAAACGCAATTACAGGTCTCTAATTGAAGGGCAGAACTATCTCAGCTCCGGATGATACAGAATACATACATACATAACCCCAATCTGCAGATAAAACTAGTTTGTTGAGGAAAAAATATTAACTCTATTTGTAGCTGCAGAAGAAAAAAATAATCTCACGAGGAAAACAAAAATATTGCTCATGTCTCGGAGCCTCTTCAGCATAAAAAAAAAGAAAAGAGAAGTAAGAGTAATAAAAAAGATGTACTGTATGTTGTACTATTATACTAATTTATTGAAACACATGGCGAGTCAAACATCTACCAAAGCAGCTGTCAAACACTAAACAAGGTAGTAAGACGGTGGTTCTGCAGAACTGCGGCAGTAAATCCTCATCGGAGCTCCACTAGTAGTGATTTCATATGGATCAAACCGTTAATAATCATTATTTTCTCCATATACCGCTCCCTGGCTTCCTTGTTTAAGGTATCCAGGTAAATTCCAGTTCCTTTCCAGCAGTTTAACATCTTTTTTTTGCGTTCCGTCTGTTCACTTGGTGAAACAGAAAAGTGGTTTTGACAGTCCGTCCCGTCTTCATTCACTATCAAAACAAATGCACGTGACGGGACAGGAGTTTTCCGATGATACAAATACATTAAGAGAGCCTGGCAGGGAGCGGAGTAATAGATCCATACGTATATATGTCTATGGGCTGGAGCGGAGGAGCGGAGCCGCCACCGCAGTAATGGCGGCCCGCTCGACTTCCGGGTTTCGCCGGATTCGTCTATATGTAGGGTTTCCCCCTTTCAGAAATAGAAATAAGGGACGCCCTGATTTCAGCAGCGCAGGAGCCAAAAAAAAAAGCCCCAAAACTTCTAAACTGAATAAAAATGTGTTTATTTTATGTGAAAAAACAAAATGCTTTGATTTAAAGTTTAAAGTGCTTTAATGGCATTGAACTTTCATGACTGTAGAGACAGACAACCATACTAGCAACTGAAATAGCATCCTATGCTACGTATGTCCACATCAGCCCAGATGTATAATATACATACAGGTGAAGAATATGATGTAAAAGTTAATTTATTTCAATAATTCAACTAGAATATGGTGTAAAAGTTAATTTATTTCAATAATTCAACTAGAATATGGTGTAAAAGTTAATTTATTTCAATAATTCAACTAGAATATGGTGTAAAAGTTAATTTATTTCAATAATTCAACTAGAATATGGTGTAAAAGTTCATTTATTTCAATAATTCAACTAGAATATGGTGTAAAAGTTCATTTATTTCAATAATTCAGCTAGAATATGGTGTAAAAGTTAATTTATTTCAATAATTCAGCTAGAATATGGTGTAAAAGTTAATTTATTTCAATAATTCAACTAGAATATGGTGTAAAAGTTAATGAAAATACGGGACAAATCGTGTCCCGTATTAGTTCAATACGGGAACATTTTTTTCTCAAATAAAGGACAATTCTGTATTTTACGGGACGGGTGGCAACCCTATCTATATGTAACATTAAATCCACTTTTCTGTGTTTTGTTCATGGTGTATTTCATGCAGCCAAACATGCATTTACATCTCACTCAGTCCTTACCTCGTCAAACTCGCGTGCAGATATGTGACAGTGACAGTCAACGAAGCCATAATCCATTGAAAATCAAAAAATAAACTCTAAAAAACAAAAAAAAGAAAAGAATTACGTTAAAAAAAGAGGCTGAATTCGTGTCTGTTTTCGTTTTAATCGCTACCCGGAACCAACCTCTTCCCAACTATTGTTCCTGAGGGGACTGTTTTTGCAGCGGCACCAGGCTGTTCCGCCACGTGATTAAAAAATATAAACAAACCGTTGGCGGGAAAAGATGGATCCGCTGCGTGGAACCGCTGCCGGTTCTGAGACGGATGAGGACTTTCGGGTCCGAGTCCGGTCCAAGAGGACCTTGACGGAGCAGATAAACCGGTATAAGGAGGTTTTAAGGAGATCTCTGGACGGACAGACGGACGTGGATGCGGAGACGAAGCGGGTTCTGGTGGAGGAGCTGCTGGCGGTGAGTCCGCCCTTCAAAATCTTAACAAGAATATTTGGCTTATTTCTAATTAAAATGTCTCATTTTAGTAAAAAAAAATCTCATTACACTTAAAACAAGACTCATCACTGGAAAAAACAACAATTTTCACTTGTTTCAAGTAGATTTTCACTTGAAATAAGTAGAAAAATCTGCCAGTGGAACAAGATTTTGTTGCTTGTAATAAGAAGATAAATCTTGTCCCACTGGCAGATTTTCCTACTTATTTCAAGTGAAAATTTACTTGAAACAGGTGAAAATTGTCAAAAGTAATTTTTTGGTGATGACTTTAAATGTTGAAATAGCAGTAAAACCACATTCTTTGATGAAATGACATAAGGGATGGAAAGGAGGGATGGCAGTTTTACAGGGGGGATGATTTGGACTGTTTTTATTTCAGGGGGGGGATGCCATCCCCACTCGTCCCCCCTCAACTCCAGTACTGGATATGACCCTCAAATTAAACTAATGCACGTTTCTGTTGAGTTGGCGTGGAGAATAAACATGTTTACTCACTCACTCACTCACTCATCTTCTCCCGCTTTTCCGTTTCCGGGTCGCGGGGGCAGCAGCCTCAGCAGGTAGACTTCCTTCACCCCAGACACTTCCTCCTCTTCTTCCTCCAGCTCCTCCGGGGGGAGTCCGAGGCGTTCCCAGGCCAGCCGAGAGACATAGTCTCTCCAGCGTGTCCTGGGTCTTCCCCGGGGTCTCCTCCCGGTGGGACATGCCTGGAACACCTCCCTAGGGAGGAGGGACATGCCTGGAACACCTCCCTAGGGAGGAGGGACATGCCTGGAACACCTCCCTAGGGAGGAGGGACATGCCTGGAACACCTCCCTAGGGAGGAGGGACATGCCTGGAACACCTCCCTAGGGAGAGGTCCAGGAGGATCCGGTACAGATGCCCAAGCCACCTCAGCTGACTCCTCTCAATGTGAAGGAGCAGCGGCTCAACTCCGAGCTCCTCCCGGGTGACCGAACTCCTCACCCTATCTCTAAGGGAGACTCCAGCCACCCTGCGGAGGAAACTCATCTCGGCCGCTTGTATCCGCGATCTTGTCCTTTCGGTCACTACCCAAAGTTCATGACCATAGGTGAGGGTAGGTGCGTAGATTGACCGGTAAATCGAGAGCTTCGCCTTTCGACTCAGCTCCCTCTTCACCACGACGGTCCGGTACATCGACCGCATTACTGCGGACGCTGCACCGATTCGTCTGTCAATCTCACGCTCCATCGTTCCCTCACTCGTGAACAAGATCCCGAGATACTTGAACTCCTCCACCTGAGGCAGGACTTCTCCACCCACCCGGAGAAGGCATGCCACCCTTTTCCGGTCGAGAACCATGGCCTCGGTCTTGGAGGTGCTGATTCTCATCCCTGCCGTGTCACACTCGGCCGCAAACCGCCCCAGCACATGCTGGAGGTCCCGGTCTGATGAAGCCAACAGGACAACATCATCTGCAAAAAGCAGAGATGAAATCCTGAGGTTCCCAAACCGGATCCCCTCCGGCCCCTGGCTGCGCCTAGAAATCCTGTCCATAAAAATTATGAACAGGACTGGTGACAAAGGGCAGCCCTGCCGGAGTCCAACATGCACTGGGAACAAGTCTGACTTACTGCCGGCAATGAGAACCAGACTCCTGCTCCGATCATACAGAGACCGGACAGCCCTTAACAGAGGGCCCCGGACTCCATACTCACTCAGCACCCCCCACAGAATGGCACGAGGGACACGGTCAAATGCCTTCTCCAGATCCACAAAACACATGTAGACTGGTTGGGCAAATTCCCATGAACCCTCGAGCACCCTGCGGAGGGTATAGAGCTGGTCCAGTGTTCCACGACCGGGACGAAAACCGCATTGTTCCTCCTGAATCCGAGGTTCTACTATCGGCCGTAATCTCCTCTCCAGTACCCTGGCGTAGACTTTCCCCGGGAGGCTGAGAAGTGTGATCCCCCTGTAGTTGGAACACACTCTCCGGTCCCCCTTTTTAAACAGAGGGACCACCACCCCGGTTTGCCACCCCGGCGGTACTGTCCCCTTCCTCCATGCAATGTCGCACAGGCGTGTCAGCCAAGACAGCCCTACGACATCCAGAGACTTGAGGTACTCAGGGTGAATCTCATCCACCCCCGGTGCCACTGAGGAGCTTATGAACCACCTCAGTGACCTCGGCTTGGCTGATGGATGAGCACGCCTCCGAACATGTTTACTGAATATTTATATGTTATAGTTCAGAACCATCCGATTTCCTCTCAAAGCTTTAATTTGTCCCTTTTTCTCAGCTCTGTATCTCAAAATATGTCATTTTTACGTTTTTTTCATATAATTATGAGGGATAGTTTAGTTATTACAAGGAGAAATAAAATCCAGGGTTCCTACACCTTTTTCAAGGTCAAATTCAAGCACTTTCAAGGGTCGTTTTCAAAATCTTCAAGCACCTTATCGCTGGGGTAAAATATCTACAGGAATATATATATTTATAATTATTTTTTCTGCTTTTTATCACAATTTTGTACATTGTATCGTGCTGTAAACATCTAGTTATCAGGATTCCTACGGGTGCTTGAAATCCTTGAAAGTGCTTGAATTTCAATGTTGTGTTTTCAAGGCCTGAATAGTGCTTGAATTTTAGTTTAAGTGCTTGAAGCACTTTAATCTGGGTGTAGCTTTGTTTAAGATGAATATAAAAGTTGTTGCTGAGGAAGCTGTTTCCATGGCGACCGGATTCTGTCAGATTTTCCATTCAAAGTTGTGGAGAACGAGTCCAGTTTCCAGATGATCTTGCTTTTCATCGCAGCTTCAGAATCCGCTGTTTCTGCTGCTCCCACATAGGGATGGGCGGGTTGGACTAAAAAATGTATCACGATAATTTCTGGCATTTATCCTGATAACGATAAAAATGACGATAAAAAAATACCAATTCAACTCCACCTTTTTAACTATAAATCTATCACCACATTCAGTCTTTGGAGCCAAATCACTGCTCTAAAAGATACTAAATACTAAACTACACCAATTAAATTGAATTGATAAAAACCAATTAAATGAGTTACACCTGTACTGCAAAACTGGAATGACTCAGATCCTCCATGTTTGTTACACAAACACGTATCAACTGGAATTTATCTCTTTCTTTCTTTCTTTCTTTCTTTCTTTCTGGCTCATTTCCTTCCTCCCTTCCTTTCCTTTCTTTCCTTCCTCCCTTCCTTCCTTCCCTCCTTCCTTCCTTCCTTCCTTCCTTCCTTCCTTCCTTCCTTCCTTCCTTCCTTCCTTCCTCCCTTCCTTCCTTCCTTCCTTCCTTCCTTCCTTCCTTCCTTCCTTCCTCCCTTCCTTCTTTTCACCCTTCCTTCCTTCCTTCCTTCCATCCTTCCTTCCTTCCTTCCTTCCTCCCTTTCTTCCTTCCTTCCTTCCTTCCTTTCATCCTTCCTTCCTTTCATCCTTCCTCCCTTCCTTCCTCCCTTCCTTATTTCCTTCCTTCCTTCCTTATTTCCTTCCTTCCTTCCTTATTTCCTTCCTTCCTTCCTTCCTTCATTCCTTATTTCCTTCCTTCCTTCCTTCCTTCCTTCCTTCCTTCCTTCCTTCCTTCCTTCCTTCCTTATTTCCTTCCTTCCTTCCTTATTTCCTTCCTTCCTTCCTTATTTCCTTCCTTCCTTCCTTATTTCCTTCCTTCCTTCCTTCCTTCCTTCCTTCCTTATTTCCTTCCTTCCTTCCTTATTTCCTTCCTTCCTTCCTTATTTCCTTCCTTCCTTCCTTATTTCCTTCCTTCCTTCCTTCCTTCCTTCCTTCCTTCCTTCCTTCCTTCCTTCCTTCCTTCCTTCCTTCCTTCCTTCCTTCACGTACGTTGTGCGTGGATTTAACACAGAACCATAAATCAGTTTTACACAAAAACATCATCAACAGGAATGTATCCTTTTTACCGCGAGATACAAATTCTTACCATGGGGAATTTTTTTGACGGTAAATCGTGAACGGTAAAATATCACCCATTCCTACTCTCACATAAGTCTGTAGACGTGTCCGCCCGACTCCCCCGGTCTGGTTCCACTGAACTTGTGTTTTTGTTGTGTTTAATGGCGTTTTTATTATCTGTGCAGAACTTTGAAGCTGCCGTTCAGGTCAACGTGTTGGTGAACGGACAGACGTGGGAGGAAGCTCCCGACGCCGAAGGTAATTCCTGTCCTTCATACCGTTTAAACAGGGCGGTCCTTAAAAGGTCCTAAAGTCCATTTTCCTAAAATAAGGCCTTTAAATGTCTAAATCAGGGGTGTCAAACTCATTTTGCTTGGCGGGCCGGATTTGACAAATTTTTTTCTCGCGGGCCGCATGCTCAAAATAACAAAAACGGTGCGGAAATTTTTTTTCTAATTCTTTTTTTTTTTTACTATTGTTATCTAATCCAATATCAGTTTTGGTAATTTTATAGGAAATATCACTTTGTTTACACTTTAATTATGTAAAATATATTTCTTCAGGATCTTTTCTCGTTTTTTTTTTTTAACAAGTATGTTTTTTTTTATAGGAAATTTAATTAAAAGCAAAATCTTTCTTATTACAACCGAGAGTGTTTCTTTGTGATTTAGAAATTTTTCCAGTACAATTAAGTGTATTTATTTTTAAAAAGTCAGCACTTCTTTTTTAACTGTTTTACTTTGTCACTATCCTCGTATTCAAAACTGAAATTCTCCGAATAAATATCTTCAATCATCTTTTTTAGCAGTGATATTTTTCCTGCGAAAATATATAATAGTAGTCAGTTAATAAAAATAAACGACCGTCTACAAAGAAATAAAATCAGCAAATGCATTCTAGAAAACTAAAAAAATGTCAAACTGCTCTATTTGTGGAATAACAATGGATTTGTAGAAGAAATATATTATTGGATATGCTGCGATTCATGGCAATTATTTATGCCTTCCTTTTTAATAAATTAACATTTCGTTTTTTTGCGTTGGAAACTTCTCTCAGGCCGCACATTTGACACCCCTGATTTTTTTCTTAAATCTCAATCCAAGGGTCTTAACTTTTGAATCTTAATTTTAGAGGGAATTTATCAGTCATCATTAAAACGTTTTCTTACACCTTTTGAAAGGGAAAAGTTTATTTCATCATTTTGAGGAGAATCTCCTGCGGAGGTTTTAAATCTCTCGCCTCAGTCTGTGTTGCCAGGTTGAGCAGGTTTCCACCCAATTGGGCGGGTTGATTAAATTTCGGCTGATTTTCCTGGTTTTTACTAAATATTTAGGAGAAATTATGAACAAAAAGTTTTCATTATGCCAGAGAAAAGAAGAAACTTGCACAATAAACTCACTGATATTTAATTTGCTTTAGTCTACTCAATTTAATTGTAGTCTTTGTTTGGAGCCTGAACTTTTTTTGGCTTCATTTGCTTATTTTTGCTTTTTCTGATTCTGATTATGACTTGAAATGTTTTACACATTTGAAATTGTAGAGTTTTAACATTGAGAATGTCTGATTTGGGCTGGTTTTACATTATTTTGGCGGGTTTTACATCGAGTTCAGGCTGGAACCTGTCAGATCTGGCAACCTCGACCTCAGCAATTCATTTCTTTGCTTCTTTCTTTGCTAGAAAATTCCAGTTTCTCTAGACATTTGGGTTCAAAGTGTCTTTTAGGTCTTAAATTTAGTTTGAAAATGGTTTTAAAGTCTTAAATTTACCTCAATCAGACCGGTAGACGCCCTGTTAAAACTTCACTGCAGAAGTCTGTCATTGTTGAGAGTTTCCCTGTTTGTACGTAAGAGAATAAAGCTGCTGTTTGTTTCCGTCCACGCTAACGAATGCAGCGGAGGAAGAGGCCGCGGACCTAGAAAGCCTTCTGGACGACACGATCGTGGAAACCACCAGGAAACGCCGCAGCTTCCCCACGAAGATCCTTCCTCACGTCATCCACGGACTCAAGGCCCAGCGCAAAATCCTGGTGGGGTCTAATTAACATCTGTAACGGCCAAGTAACGCAACATTTAAAGATGAGCTTCGCTCTGGTTGATACCTGTTGGTGCAAGCAGGGCGGCCTGGGACTTAAAGTCTTAAAAAGTCTTAAATTTCCCTAAAATAAGGCCTTTAAATGTCGTAATTTGTCTCTAAATCTTAATCCAAGGGTCTTAATTTTTGAATCTTAATTTTGGGGGGAATTTATCCGGTCATCATTTAAGTTTTCTTACACTTTGAAAAACCAAAAGTGTATTTTTAATAGTTTTGAGGAGAAATAAACCTGTTTACCAGTTGTAAACGCGTTCAGGCAGGGTTGCCAGGTTGGGCAGGTTTCAGCCCAATTGGGCTGAAAAATAACGGACTGGGTGGGTTGATAAAATCTGGGCTCCTTTTCCTGGTTTTTACTAAATATTTAGGAGAAATTAATCACAAAAAGGTTTCCATTATGAAATTTACACAATAAACTCACTGATGTTATATTTGCTTTGATCTACTCAATTTAATTGTAGTCTTTGTTTGGAGCCTGAATATTTTTTGGTTGTTTATTGGTGTTGTAAAGCTTGAAATGTATTGTGCATTTAATAATTATAATGTTTTTAACATAGAGAATGTTGGATTCGGGCTGTTTTTTTTATTATTTCAGCGGATTTTACATCACGTTTGGGCTGGAACCTGTCAGATCTGGCAACCTCCACCTCGGCGCTGGATTTCTTAGTGTATTTTTAGTCTTAGATTTTGTTTGAAAATGATATTAAAAAGTCTTAAATGTACCTCGGTGAAACCTGTTCACACAGTTCAGCCGGAGGCCGTTCAGAAACATCCGGTGGGGTCTTTAACGTTGACACGTGCTGCGTTTGTGTTTCAGGGACTTTACGAGGTCGCAGTCAAACCGGAAGAGATGACCAAAGACCCCGATCAAGGTCAGATCATCTAACCGGCTCGGTGTTTAATTCTGGTTTATGTTTCATGAAGAGGTGAAATATTCAGAGAGAGATCAGCAGAGGAAAGATGCAAGCAGAGGTGTCTTCAGTATTCACATTCATTACTCAGGTAGAAGTATAGATACTAGAGTTTAAAAATACTCCTGTAGAAGTTGAAGTATCAACTCAAGTTTTTTACTCAAGTAAAAGTATAAAAGTACTGGTTTCAAAACTACTTAAAGTATAAAAGTAAAAGTAATGTAAGGGGGAAAAAAGCCATTAAGGACAAAAGCCATTGAAAATGAATGTATCTTAGTATAATGTAAATATATTAAAGAAGCATATATGTGTACTATTGAGCATTAACATGTGTTTCAGAGAGCAGGAGATATGATGACTAGTTGCCTATAAGTATTGTAATGGTGCAAAAAGTCAAACTTCAGAGGCATGTTATCATTTATCCTAACCTTTATTGGAATGTACATCCAAGTTTAGTTGCAGGAATCTGAGGGAACGGATGTAAGAACAAAACTGGACAAGAACATCTGAAACAACCACAACCAAATTCACTCTATCCGGATGGAGCAATTTAACTGGATAGTTTTTTTTTAAAGGCCGAAATGAAATAGAGTAACAAGGCTGTTTTTAAAATGTAAGGAGTAAAAAGTACAGATAATTGCGTGAAAATGTAAGGAGTAAAAGTAAAAAGTCGCCTGAAAAATAATTACTCCAGTGAAGTATAGATAACCAAAATTTCTACTTAAGTAAGGTAACAAAGTATTTGTACTTTGTTACTTTACACCACTGGATGCAAGTTTAGCTGACGCCACAAACACACGTCAGGGTTTTATTTCAGCAGTAAATCTCCATCAAACACACCCTTAATGTCCTAAAACAAAAACAAAAAAAATACAATATTTAGTTAATAATTGAGCCTGGAGTCGATGCTGCTGTTCCCTCTGATTCCAGCAGAGGGAGCTGTTTTACCAATAATTGAAATGAAATGCACCTCCAATTGTTTCTGCTACTCGTCATCAGAGGGTGAATAAAAAATCATAATCGGTGCCCTAAAGAAAAAGTTTCAGGCCGAATTTGATACTTTACAGCCATCTTAACCCCCCTCTAACCTCTCGTATCCACGACTGGCCAGGAGGAAGTGGTTTCCGTTCCGTTTCAGGTGTGAAAGTTTCAGTCGTCGGAGCGAAACACTGAACTGCATCAGAACTTTTTGTTCACTTTTTTCCAGCGCGGTGAGGAAGCTGATGCTGGAAATAGAAATGTGGCAGAAAAACTGCAGAGAAGCAGCGGTTTATCTGCTAAAACCACAAAAATAACATGTATCTTCCTATTCATGCGTCTTATTTCTGTTGTGAAGCTCAGAAATCCCTCAATTATCCCAAGCTGAGATGTGAAATCATGGAAGTTTGCTTCATAATTAATTAATAAAGTCAAAAACAACCCGGAGGTCTGGACCTCGGCTCCGACCCAAACCTGCACCAGATCCAGAAGTGTCCTGGGACCGTGTCGGTGGGTCAGCGTCTCTAGAACAGTTTCTACGTCACGTTTGTGGATGAAAGTGCTGCCAATGACAGATTTATTTACTCCCGTCGTCCCACCGAACCCGACTTTATTCCCAACTCCTCGGGTCAAACGGCTTTGATTTTAGAAACTCTTCATTCAGGAGAGAAAAGTACGGAGCAGTATTAGGGCCATGCGGGAGAAAAAATATTTGAGAGGGGATTTTTATTTTATTATGCACTTTGAGAAAAAAGTCAATGTCGAGAAAAAAGTTTTTTTCTCAACATTTCAACTTTATTCACGAAATTTTGACTTTTTTCTCGACATTTTGACTTTTTTCTCGAAATTTCGACTTTTTTCTCGAAATTGTACTTCAACATTAATCTCAACATTTCAACTTTTTTCGTTAAATTTTGACTTTTTTCTCGACATTTCGACTTTTTTCTCGACATTTCGACTTTTTTCTCGAAATTGTACTTCAACATTATTCTCAACATTTCAACTTTTTTCTTGAAATTTTGACTTTTTTTTTCAACATTTCGACTTTTCTCTACATTTCGACTTTTCTCGACTTTTCTCGACATCTCGACTTTTCTCAACATTTCGACTTTTTCCTCAACATTTCAACTTTTTTTCTTGAAATTTTGACTTTTTTCTCAACATTTCGACTTTTTTCTCAACATTTCAACTTTTTTTCTTGAAATTTTGACTTTTTTCTCAACATTTCGACTTTTCTCAACATTTTGACTTTTTTTCTCGACATTTCGACTTTTTTCTCGAAATTGTACTTCAACATTATTCTCAACATTTCAACTTTTTTCGTTAAATTTTGACTTTTTCCTTGACATTTCGACTTTTTTCTCAAAGTGCATAATAAAAAAAAAAATCTTCCCCTCCCCTAAAATATTTTTATTTTTCTCCTGCCTGGCCCTAATACTCTTCAGTACTTTATTCAAGTTGCAGACAGGAAGAGGGTGACTAAAGTTGAAATAAAACAGATTTAATAGCTGTTTTGATCATCATCTCCCAGCTTCACTTGAGAGTGTGTATGTTTGCTGCTGCACAAGCAAATTTCTCCTCTGGGGGATCAATAAAGTTTTATTCTATTCTATTCTATTCACGTGGGTTTGATCGTCCACCGGTTCCTGCTGCAGAACTTTATTTAGCTCCAGTTTAATTTCTATGGTTTCAGCCGGTGTTTGCTGCTCTGATCCGTCACTGATTCCTCCCAATAATCCCGTCCTGTGTTTCCCCAGAGAGCATCATGGGAGGATTGTCGGCGGCTGCTCCCGGGTTGGTCCGCCGGGCCATCCAGGTCATAAAGGTACCGGACTCCTGTTGTTGTTGTTCCCATAGACATACAGGACTGTTTCAGAAAACTAGAATATTGTGATAAAGTTCTTTATTTTCTGTAATGCAATTTAAAAAAAAAAAAAAAAAAAAAAAAAAATGTCATACATTCTGGATTAATTACAAATCAACTGAAATATTGCAAGCCTTTTATTATTTTAATATTGCTGATTATGGTTTACAGTTTAAGATTAAGATTCCCAGAATATTCTATTTTTTTTGATAGGATTAATGTTGAAATACAATCTTGAGAAAAAAGTCGAAATGTCGAGAAAAAAAGTCGAAATATTGAGAAAAAAGTCAAAATTTCGAGAAAAAAAACTTAAATATTGCAAGCCTTTTATTATTTTAATATTGCTGATTATGGTTTACAGTAAGATTAAGATTCCCAGAATATTGTAATTTTTTGAGATAGGATTTCTTAAGCTGTAAGCCATGATCAGCAATATTAAAATAATAAAAGGCTTGCAATATTTCAGTTGATTTGTAATGAATCCACTGGATGTTCAAGACTGTGCTGTAAACTAATACAAGTAAATGGACTTATTTTCATAAAGCGCCTTTCTACAAAGAAATTCACACATGCACTAATATACTTGGGAAACAGTTTAGGCACCAAATATAATACATTTAATTTTCTCAGATGGCAAAAATAAGAACTTTATTGATCCCACATAGGAGTAATTCATGTTCTATCAGCTATAGAGAACAAGGTAATGCCGAAAAACAATATATATCCCCCCTCACAAAAATAAGAAAAATAGAGAAACATATTTTCTCATCAACAAAACAAATTTAAAAAAATTCAAATAACAAAATAACATATTTGAACCGTTTTTCAGACAATAAAATAACTGAAAAAATCTGAAAAATGGTTCAAATATGTTATTTTGTTACTTGTAAAAATGCTTTGTTGATGAGAAAATATGCTTTTTTATTTTTCTTATTTTTGTGAGGGGGGATTTATATTGTTTTTCGGCACTACCTTGTTCTCTATAGCTGATATAACATGAATTATTCCTATGTGGGATCAATAAAGTTATTATTTTTGCCATCTGAGAAAATTAAATGTATTATATTTGGTGCCTAACTGTTTCCCAAGTATATTAGTGCGTGTGTGAATGAATAAATTAGACGTAAAACGTACATTTCTTTGTAGAAAGACGCTTTATGAAAATAAGTCCATTTACTTGTATTAGTTAACAGCGCAGTCTTGAACATCCAATATGGCGGCGTCGTTGACGTATCACATAGGGCTGATCGATTCAAATGTCAAGAATCGATTAGATTCAGAATCGATTATAAAGATTTGATTCGATATTGATTTGGGTTAGTGTTAATAAAACAGTTTTTTGAGCTGTTGCATGAATTATATGACTGTAGTTCTGCAACATATTACTACTAGTATTATATTGAGATTAAACAGCAAGTATTGCAGCTAATGATGCTGTAAGGACCAATCAGCTCCCAGAATGCTGATAGAACTGCTTTCAGAAACATCACGTGGGTCAGAATTACCAAACAGATCCAGGGAGGAAACAGATGGATGAAATCAGTTTTATTTTTTCCCACATTCTGTTTTTATTTGTTCCATTTTCGGTCCATTTTGGTTTTTAATTTTTGAGCATTTGGTTTTTAGCATTTTTTGCAAATGTAACCCCAAGACAGTTTATAAAGTAATGAAATATAGACAATTTATGCAATTATAACCTAACACTTTAATGTTTTCATACCTTTAAACATATTTAAAGGCAAAAACATGGCACCAGTTATTCTCGTGTCCAACAAAACATTCCTTTTTTGGGGATAAACAAAAAAATAACCAAAAGTTGTAATGTAATGATGAAAAAAAAAACAAATAATAAAAGAAAAACAAAAAAAAAAGAAAAAAAATCGATCTTTAGACATATGAATCGATTTTTAGGAATTAATATGAGAATCAATTTAGAATTGGGAAATCGATTTTTTTTCAACACAGGCCTAGTATCGCAGCAGCTCCATGGAAGGATACGTAGATAAGTCTAGGCCTGTGTTGAAAAAATCGATTCTCCGATTTTAAATCGATTCTCATATTAATTCCTAAAAATCGATTCATATGTCTAAAGATCGATTTTAAAAAATCGATCATTACATTACAACTTTTGGTATTTTTTTGTTTATGCCCAAAAAAGGAATATTTAGTTGGACACGAGAATAACTGGTGCCAAGTTTTTGCCTTTAAATATGTTTAAAGGTATGAAAACATTAAGGTTTTTATTTATAATTGCATACATTGTCTATATTTCTTTGCTTTATTATACTGTCTTGGGGTTACATTTGCATAAATGTTATAAATGGGGAAAAAATAAAAGCGATTTCATCCGTCTCTGTTTCCTCCCTGGATCTGTTTGGTAATTCTGACCCACGATGTTTCTGTTTCAGTTCTATCAGCATTCTGGGAGCTGATTGGTCCTTACAGCATCATTAGCTGCAATACTTGCTGTTTAATCTCAATATAATACTAGTAGTAATATGTTGCAGAACTACAGTCATATAATTCATGCAACAGCTGAAAAAACTGTTTTATTAACAGTAACCCAAATCAATATCGGATCAAATCGTGATAATCGATTCTGAATCTTAAGAATCGGAATGGAATCGATTCTCAATATTTGAATGGATCCCCAGCCCTAGATAAGTCTGTTGTTCCTTCATGCTTCTCTCCTCCTGCAGACCATCAGCACGCTGCAGAACCGGGCCGAGGGTCTGGTCCAGGTCCTGACCACCGAGCCGAGCCTCGTCTCCCAGGAGATCCACCGCCAGGTCCTGGGCCGGCCAGTCCCGGTCCTGGACCCGGGCCCGGGTACCGGGGCCAGGAACCAGCTGCCCCTCAAGAGAGCCCTGGAGGAGGCGGCCGCCGCCGAGGGCTACGTGCCACGCGGCAAGAAACCGGACCGGGAGCAACCGGAGCAGGACCGACCGGACTCCTCCAGCTCATAAAAACCAGCACATACGAGCCAGTCGGGCGGGTTCTCCCATGAACTAAACCAGGAGAGGTTCTGCTCTCAGCTCGGACCCGTAAACCCGCCAGAGTCCGGTTTCACCGAGCAGGAGAACCACCTGAACCTCATGTTCCTGGAATATATCATCTTCTTTATACAATTATCAGTTAAAAATCAACTTTAATCTGGGCCGTCAGAACCTTTTGTAGAACCGTTTCTGTTCATGTTTGTTTATAAACTTTTAAAGTTTCTGTCTCTTGTTCTGGTTTTTATTTCAGGAAGTTTTCTAATGCTTCTTTAAAAGTCTCTTTTTACGTTAGAACAGGGATCAGCAACCCACGGCTCTTTAGCGCCGCCCTAGTGGCTCCTGGAGCTTTTTCAAGAATGTTTGACCTTAATTTTCTTCTTTTCTTTCTTTTTTTTCTCCTTTTCTTTATCTTTTTTTCTCCTTTTCTTTCTCTTTTTTCTCCTTTTCTTTCTCTTTTTTCTCTTTCTTTCTCTTTTTTCTCTTTCTTTCTCTTTTTTCTCCTTTTCTTTCTCTTTTTTCTCCTTTTCTTTCTCTTTTTTTCTCCTTTTCTTTCTCTTTTTTTCTCCTTTTCTTTCTCTTTTTTTCTCCTTTTCTTTCTCTTTTTTTCCCTTTTCTTTCTCTTTTTTTCCCTTTTCTTTCTTTTTTCCTTTTTCTTTCTCTTTTTTTCCTTTTTTTTTCTTCTTTTTTTCCTTTTTTTTTCTTCTTTTTTTCCTTTTTTTTCTTCTTTTTTTCCTTTTTTTTTCTTCTTTTTTTCCTTTTTTCTTTTTCTTTTTTCTTTTTTTTCATTTTTTTTCTTCTTTTTTTCATTTTTTTCCTTCTTTTTTTCATTTTTTCCTTTCCACTTTTTTTTCTTCCTTTTTCCTTTCCTTTTTTAATCTCGACATTTCGATTTTTTTCTCGACATTTCGACTTTTTTCTCGAAGTGCATAATGAAAAAAAAATCTTCCCCCAGTTCTAACTAATATAGAAACATGCAGCATGTGTTGTCTTCATTCTAAGGTTTATACAAGACTTTTAATTTTTTGCGGCTCCAGACATATTTGTTTTTTGTGTTTTTGGTCCAATGTGGATCTAAAACATTTTGGGTTGCCGACGCCTGCGTTAGAATCTTGTTTCTGATCAACGGAGGTCGTCTTGTTGGGCTTTTATTCTGAAATTTAGAAGGTCAACCATCAGGCACGGTGGTGGAGGAGTCATGATTGGGACTGGTTTTACTAAAAGGTTGTTTTTACTTGATTTTAGGACATTTTTACGGCCGTTTTGAGTAACTTTATCCCTCAAAACAAAGCGAAAGGAAGTTTTCTAATACTTCTTTAAAAGTCTCTTTTTACGTTAGAACAGGGATCAGCAACCCACGACTCTTTAGCGCCCTGGTGGCTCCTGGAGCTTTTTCAAAAATGTTTGACATTTTTTTCTTCTTTTTTTTCTCCTTTTCTTTCTCTTTTTTTTCTCCGTTTCTTTCTCTTTTTTTCTTCTTTTCTTTCTCTTTTTTTTCTCCTTTTCTTTCTCTTTTTTTCTCCTTTTCTTTCTCTTTTTTTCTCCGTTTCTTTCTCTTTTTTTCTTCTTTTCTTTCTCTTTTTTTCTCCGTTTCTTTCTCTTTTTTTCTTCTTTTCTTTCTCTTTTTTTCTCCTTTTCTTTCTCTTTTTTTTCTCCTTTTCTTTCACTTTTTTTCTCCTTTTCTTTCTCTTTTTTTTCCTTTTTCTTTCTCTTTTTTTCCTTTTTCTATCTCTTTTTTCTTTCTCTTTTTTTCTTCTTTTTTCCTTTTTTTCTTCTTTTTTTCTTTTCCTTTTTTTTCTTTTCCTTTTTTTCCTTTTTTCCTTTTTTTTTCTTTTTTTCCTTTTTTTCTTTTTTCCTTTTTTTCTTTTTTCCTTTTTTTTCTTCCTTTTTCCTTTTTTAATCTCGACATTTCTACTTTTCTAGACATTTTGACTTTTTTCTCAACATTTCGACTTTTTTCTCGAAGTGCATAAAAAACAAAAAATCTTCCCCCAGTTCTAACTAATATAGAAACATGCAGCATGTGTTGTCTTCATTCTAAGGCTGATACAAGACTTTTCATTTTTTGCGGCTCCAGATATATTTGTTTTTTGTGTTTTTGGTCCAATATGGCTCTAAAACATTTTGGGTTGCCGACCGCTGCGTTAGAATCTTGTTTCTGATCAACAAGGGTCGTCTTGTTGGGCTTTTATTCTGAAATTTAGAAGGTCATCCATCAGGCACGGTGGTGGAGGAGTCATGAATGGGGCTGGTTTTACTAAAAGGTTGTTTTTACTTGATTTTAGGAAATTTTTACGGCCGTTTGAGTAACTTTATCCCTCAAAACAAAGCAATGCTGCTTTGTCTCGGGTTCTGATGAAAACCTGCCGCCCTGAACATCTGCAGGAGTCTAACTCAAGATCTTGGAAGAAAATATGTCATCTTCTTTATCCAATAAGTTAAAAATCAACTCATAAACAACTTTAATCTGGGCCGTCAGAACCTTTTGTAGAACCATTTTCTGTTCATGTTTGTTTATAAACTTGTAAAGTTTCTGTCTCTTGTTCTGGTTTTTATTTCAGGAAGTTTTCTAATACTTCTATAAAAGTCTCTTTTTACGTTAGAACAGGGATCAGCAACCCACGGCTCTTTAGCGCCGCCCTAGTGGCTCCTGGAGCTTTTTAGAAAATGTTTGACCTTTTTTTCTTCTTTTTTTCTCCTTTTCTTTCTCTTTTTTTTCCCTTTTCTCTCTTGTTTTCCTTTTTCTTTCTCTTTTTTTCCTTTTTCTTTTTTTTCTTTTTCTCTCTTTTTTTCCTTTTTCTTTCTCCTTTTTTCCTTTTTCTTTCCCCTTTTTCCTTTTTTCTTTCTCTTTTTTTCCTCTTTCTTTCTTTTTCTTTCTCTATTTTTCCTTTTTCTCTCTTTTTTTCCTTTCTTATTTTTTTCCTTCTTTTTTTCCCTTTTTTTCCCCTTTTTTTCTTCCTCTTTCCTTTTTAATCTCGACATTTCAACTTTTTTCTCGACATTTCGTCTTTTTTCTCGAGATTGTACTTTTTTCTCGAAGTGCATAATGAAACAAAAAATCTCCCCCCAGTAATAACTAATATAGAAACATGCAGCATGTGTTGTCTTCATTCTAAGGCTGATACAAGACTTTTAATTTTTTGCGGCTCCAGACATATTTGTTTTTTGTGTTTTTGGTCCAATATGGCTCTAAAACATTTTGGGTTGCCGACGCCTGCGTTAGAATCTTGTTTCTGATCAACGGAGGTCGTCTTGTTGGGCTTTTATTCTGAAATTTAGAAGGTCAACCATCGGGCACGGTGGTGGAGGAGTCATGATTTGGGCTGGTTTTACTAAAAGGTTGTTTTTACTTCATTTTAGGACCTTTTTACGGCCGTTTGAGTAACTTTATCCCTCAAAACAAAGCGAAAGGAAGTTTTCTAATACTTCTTTAAAAGTCTCTTTTTACGTTAGAACAGGGATCAGCAACCCACGACTCTTTAGCGCCCTGGTGGCTCCTGGAGCTTTTTCAAAAATGTTTGACATTTTTTTCTTCTTTTTTTTCTCCGTTTCTTTCTCTTTTTTTCTCCTTTTCTTTCTCTTTTTTTCTCCTTTTCTTTCTCTTTTTTTCTCCTTTTCTTTCTCTTTTTTTTCCTTTTTCTTTCTCTTTTTTTCCTTTTTCTATCTCTTTTTTCTTTCTCTTTTTTTCTTCTTTTTTCCTTTTTTTCTTCTTTTTTCTTTTCCTTTTTTTTCTTTTCCTTTTTTTCCTTTTTTCCTTTTTTTTTCTTTTTTTCCTTTTTTTCTTTTTTCCTTTTTTTCTTTTTTCCTTTTTTTTCTTCCTTTTTCCTTTTTTAATCTCGACATTTCTACTTTTCTAGACATTTTGACTTTTTTCTCAACATTTCGACTTTTTTCTCGAAGTGCATAAAAAACAAAAAATCTACCCAGTTATAACTAATATAGAAACATGCAGCATGTGTTGCCTTCATTCTAAGGCTGATACAAGACTTTTCATTTTTTGCGGCTCCAGATATATTTGTTTTTTGTGTTTTTGGTCCAATATGGCTCTAAAACATTTTGGGTTCCCGACCTCTGCGTTAGAATCTTGTTTCTGATCAACGAGGGTCGTCTTGTTGGGCTTTTATTCTGAAATTTAGAAGGTCATCCATCAGGCACGGTGGTGGAGGAGTCATGATTGGGGCTGGTTTTACTAAAAGGTTGTTTTTACTTCATTTTAGGACATTTTTACGCTGCGTTTGAGTAACTTTATCCCTCAAAACAAAGCGATGCTGCTTTGTCTTGGGTTCTGGTGAAAACCTGCCACCCTGAACCTCTGCAGGAGTCTAACTCAAGATCTTGGAAGAAAATATGTCATCTTCTTTATCCAATAAGTTAAAAATCAACTCATAAACAACTTTAATCTGGGCCGTCAGAACCTTTTGTAGAATCGTTTTTCTTCATGTTTGTTTATAAACTTTTAAAGTTTCTGTCTCTTGTTCTGGTTTTTATTTCTGGAAGTTTTCTAATACTTCTTTAAAAGTCTCTTTTTACGTTAGAATCTTGTTTCTGATCAACGGGGGTCGTCTTGTTGGGCTTTTATTCTGAAATTTAGAAGGTCATCCATCAGGCACGGTGGTGGAGGAGTCATGAATGGGGCTGGTTTTACTAAAAGGTTGTTTTTACTTGATTTTAGGACATTTTTACGGCCGTTTGAGTAACTTTATCCCTCAAAACAAAGCAATGGGCTTTTATTCTGAAATTTAAATGTATAATAGTCTAAAATAATTCATGACAGAAACAAAAAGGTCCAAATTTTCAAGAGAAAAGCTGTTTTTGCCTTTAAAAGTACCTCATTTAAACTTTATTAATCATCTTTTTACGTCTTCCGATCATATTGCTAATCATGCAATATGAACCTTTTGTAGAACTGTTTCTGTTCATGTTTCTCTATAAACTTATAAAGTTTCTGTCTCTTGTTCTGGTTTTTATTTAAGGAAGTTTTCTAATACTTCTTTAAAAGTCTCTTTTTACGTTAGAATCTTGTTTCTGATCAACGGGGGTCGTCTTGTTGGGCTTTTATTCTGAAATTTAAAAGGTCAACCATCGGGCACGGTGGTGGAGGAGTCATGATTGGGGCTGGTTTTACTAAAAGGTTGTTTTTACTTGATTTTAG
The DNA here is from genome assembly GCF_033807715.1 of Cololabis saira. NCBI lineage: Eukaryota > Metazoa > Chordata > Actinopteri > Beloniformes > Belonidae > Cololabis > Cololabis saira. The sequence goes on along the minus strand of NC_084604.1, from coordinate 36,155,920 downwards.
GACATTTCTACGCTGCTTTTGAGTAACTTTACCTCAAAACAAAGCGATGCTGCTTCATCTGGGCTTCTGATGACCCGTTTGGGTGAAGGTCTCCGGGTCACGTGACTTCCACGAACTCCTCTCTGCGCTTCTGTTAAAGAGGCATTGAAATTGGCCGGTGAGGCGAAAGCTGATGTGAAACTGCAGCCTGTTTTTGTTTTTTTTTTTTCTCAGCCGGTGGTTTGAGTCTCGCCGGCCGGCGCTCGGTGCCCAGTCCGTCCGCGGCGCCGCAGCGCCAGCATCATGTCGGACGGAGACTCGTCACGCCCAGACCGGCAGCTGCGTGGGAGATGGGAGGTGAGTCGGGTCTCTGCAGTTCTCGAGTTGTAAAAAAAAATCAGGGGGGATGGTGGATTTTATCATATGGGGACAGATAATTTGTGCTGATTACAAATAATATAATATATTACAAATAATAGCAGTGACCAAAACACCTGCAGAAATACTGCAGGAATGACATAGCAGCAGTTAAATGCAGCCTTCTGTAAGCTTTAAATATCCACTGGGCTTACATCAAATACATCAAAACACAACAATAAAAAACACTTTTCTGAACTTATCAATATGACTCTGTCCTTCACAGGATAAGTAAAATGGATCACTGCAAAAACTCACAATCTTAACAAGAATATTTGTCTTATTTCTAGTTAAAATGTCTCATTTTAGTAAAAAAAAAAAATCTCATTACACTTAAAACAAGACTCATCACTGGAAAAAACAACAATTTTCACCTGTTTCAAGTAGATTTTCACTTAAAATAAGTAGAAAAATCTGCCAGTGGAACAAGATGTTTTGCTTGTAATGAGAAGATAAATCTTGTTCCACTGGCAGATTTTTCTACTTATTTCAAGTGAAAATTTACTTGAAACAGGTGAAAATTGTCAAAAGTTATTTTTCTGGTGATGACTCTTAAGTGTAATGAGATTTTTTGACTAAAAATTTGACATTTTAACTAGAAATAAGACAAATATTCTTAAGATTTTGAGTTTTTGTAGTGTATCGTAAACACATACAGAAGGAAACAAGACTCAAAAACTCAAAAAAACAACCTGTTTCAAGTAGATTTTCACTTGAAATAAGTAGAAAAATCTGCCAGTGGAACAAGATTTTTTTTGCTTGTAATAAGAAGATAAATCTTGTCCCACTGGCAGATTTTTCTACTTATTTCAAGTGAAAATTTACTTGAAACAGGTGAAAATTGTCAAATAAGTTATTTTTCTGGTGTTATTTTTCTGGTGATGACTCTAAATGTTGAAATAGCAGTAAAACCACATTCATTGATGAAATGACATAAGGGATGGAAAGGAGGGATGGCAGTTTTACAGGGGGGATGATTTGGACCATTTTTATTTCAGGGGGGGGATGCCGTCCCCCTCATCCCCCCTCAACTCCAGTACTGCGTGTCGGTCTGAGTTAAGTCTGAGGTGACGATCTCGTTTCTGTCAGAGCTCCACGGACGAAGGCCGGACGCTGAAGAGGGAGAAGAACCGAGCCGCCGCCCAGAAGAGCCGCAGGAGACAGACCCAACGGGCCGACCTGCTGCACCAGGTGAGTCCGGTTCCGCCCCCAGGACTCCCGCTGCATGATGGGAAAAAAGCCCAGGACTCTGGTCACCTGGATCCTGGTGGACCAACCTCCTCAGAACCGCTGAGTCGTGATGTCACGGAGGAGAAACGCTCATGACGATCAACCGGGGTCGCGTTGTTGGGCTTTTATTCTGAAATTTAAACATCTGCTGTCAGGCACAGTGGCGGAGGAGTCATGATTGGGGCTTAATTTACTAAAAGATCGTTTTTACTTGATTTTAGGACCTTTTTACGGCCGTTTGAGTAACTTTATCCCTCAAAACAAAGGGATGGGCTTTTATTCTGAAATTAAAACGTATAATAGTCTAAAATACAGGACTGTCTCAGAAAATTTGAATATTGTGATTTTCTGTAATGGAATTACAAAAACAAAAATGTCATACATTCTGGATTCATTACAAATCAACTGAAATATTGCAAGCCTTTTATCATTTTAATATTGCTGATTATGGATTACAGCTTAAGAAAACTCAAACTCATAATCAGCTATATTAAAATAATAAAAGGCTTGCAATATTTCAGTTGATTTGTAATGAATCCAGAATGTATGACATTTTTGTTTTTTTTTAATTGCATTACAGAAAATAAAGAACTTTATCACAATATTCTAATTTTCTGAGACAGTCCTGTGATTCATGACAGAAACAAAAAGGTCCAAATTTTCAAGAGAAAAGCTGTTTTTGCCTTTTAAAAGTACCTCATTTAGACTTTATTAATCATCTTTTTACGTTGCTTCATGGCTTCAAGTAGAAATAAGACTTTTTAAACATTCACATAAAATTCAACTTTACACAACAACAAACTAAAGTCAAATCTGGAGCAGAGCGGAGACCCGATGAGATCCAGTCACAGAAAAGTTAAATGCTTTTTCTCCAACAAAAAGAATTAGCAATTAAATTGCAGCTGCCAGGCAGTTTTCTAATACTAGAAGCTTATTTCTGATCAACGGGGGTCGTCTTGTTGGGCTTTTATTCTGAAATTTAAGCATCTGCTGTCAGGCACGGTGGCAGAGGAGTCATGATTGGGGCTTATTTTACTAAAAGTTGTTTTTTTACTTCATTTTAGGACCTTTTTACGGCCCTTTGAGTAACTTTATCCCTCAAAACAAAACAAAACAATGGGCTTTTATTCTGAAATGTAAAGGTATAATAGTCTAAAATAATTCATGACAGAAACAAAAAGATCAAAATTTTCAAGAGAAAAGCTGTTTTTTTTCCCTTTTAAAAGTACCTCATTTAGACTTTATTTATCATCTTTTTACGTTGCTTCATGGCTTCAAGTAGAAATAAGACTTTTTAAACATTCACATAAAACTCAACAGGCAGTTTTCTAGTACTAGAAGCTTATTTCTGATCAATGGGGGTCGTCTTGTTGGGCTTTTATTCTGAAATTTAAACCTCAGCCATCAGGGCACGGTGGCAGAGGAGTCATGATTGGGGCTTATTTTACTCAAAGGTTGTTTTTACTTCATTTTAGGATCTTTTTCAGCCGTTTGAGTAACTTTATCCCTCAAAACAAAGCGATGCAGCTCTTTCCCGTGAAGGCCGATGATGCACCGACCCAGTTGTGTGTAAATGGCCGACGGCGACATCAGAGTCTCCAGCGCCGGAGCGACGTGCTGAAGTCGTGGTGTCACGCTTCCTCTGTGGCTTCACCCACTTCCTGTTCTGGCAGATTTAACATTACTTGTGTTTGTAGCTCCGGCCGAAGCGCTGAGGTTAAACCACATGTGGCCCACGTAGCTCTTAACTGACCCATAAAAGAGCGATGTCGCCCGGATTAGACCCCAATGTGTCTGATATTTGGGCGTAAAGACGGGGGACTGCTGGGAGATGTATTTATTTTAGGGCTGTCAAAGTTAAGGCGTTAATAACGCGTTAACTTAACATCCTCTTAACGCCGACAATTTTTTAAAACGCACGATTAACGCGCAGGATAAAAAAAAATCCCACTTAGGAGAAGGGGATAATTTTTGAGCCTTTTATTTTCCTCCATATGAGGTTAGACATAATTACATGGAAGATTTAACTGACCAATGTACTTATTGTACAATGTTTGTGATGCATATGGTTCATTGTTTTACATTGAGCTGCTTAAAAAAACAAGGAATCTTAAGTTAGTCTTTACAAATTTACAGGACTGTCTCAGAAAATTAGAATATTGTGATAAAGTTCTTTATTTTCTGTAATGCAATTTAAAAAAAAAAACAAAAATGTCATACATTCTGGATTCATTACAAATCAACTGAAATATTGCAAGCCTTTTATTATTTAAATATTGCTGATCATGGCTTACAGTTTAAGAAAACTCAAATATCCTATCTCAAAAAATTAGAATATTCTGGGAATCTTAATCTTAAACTGTAAGCCATAATCAGCAATATTAAAATAATAAAAGGCTTGCAATATTTCAGTTGATTTGTAATGAATCCAGAATGTATGACATTTTTGTTTTTTTAATTGCATTACAGAAAATAAAAAACTTTATCACAATATTCTAATTTTCTGAGACAGTCCTGTAAAGTTGGGGACTACATTGTGTTTTTATTTATGAAGGAATGTTACATTCAAACTGGAAAGTTGAATAAACATTGCCATAAATCAAGCATATTTGCCCTTTCTTATGTTATTAACAGTATTAAAAACATTTTTAAAAAATACCTTAAGGTAATTTAGAACAGCAAAAAAATTGTGAATAAATGTGCGATTAATATGCGATTAATCGCGAGTTAACTATGGACAACATGCAATTAATCGCGATTAAAAAATGAATGGTTTGACAGCCCTAATGTATTTATTTATTATTTCCTCCCTGTTTTCCTGCCTGCAGGCCTGCGAGCTGCTGGAGCAGAAGAACAGGAAGCTGAGGAGAGAGGTACTAACACCGCCCTGAGTGTACGGGTGATGACTGTTCGTTCACACCGAGCTTCTCTCGTCTGCAGGTGGATTCTCTGTCCGAGGAGCAGCATCTCCTGGCCGAAGCCCTGCGAGCCCACGAGCCGTTCTGTCCCATCATGCACTGCTCCCTCCAGCCCGACGGCATGGCGTCACGCTCCGCCTGAGAGGAACCATGGATCTATTATAAAACGAGAGGAACAGGTGGCTGATAAAGACTCAACGGCCATGGTTACGTGATGTTTTTTAATTCGGAATTAATTATTCCCAATTAAATAAAACAGAATTAAACTATTTTCCTTCGAGTTTACATGGAAGTAGTAATTCCGAATTGAGGTTTACATGGAAAACACGTTTCATCGGCTTTATCCAATTCCTCTACAGGTCTGGGGGTTGGGAAGGTTCTGATTGGATAGGGGGGGGACCGGAAGTTACGTCTACCGGAAGAAAAACAAACTTTGAGTTTTTACACTGCAAAAACTCTAAATCTTACCAGGAATATTTGTCTTATTTCTAGTTAAAATGTCTCATTTTTAGTCAAAAAATCTCATTACACTTAAAACAAGAGTCTTTACCAGAAAAATAAATTGTTATCTGACAATTTCCACCTGTTTCAAGTAAATTTTCACTTGAAATAAGTAGAAAAATTTATCAAAAATGTATCTTCTCATTACAAGCAAAAAATCTTGTTCCACTGGCAGATTTTTCTACTTATTTCAAGTGAAAATCTACTTGTCACCATTTTTACGTTTCCATCTGTTCTTTTAATTATTTCTATTTATTAAATAAATGGTCTCTGCTCTTGACCAGCGTTTACTGCGTGCTGCCATCCTGAAACTTTGTTTGGAAAACCAGCCCAGTGGAATATAAGCGTCATGGAGACAGACGGGCGAGGGAACGAGCAGAAAGAAAGACCGGAATTCATTTAAAGAGGAATGAGTGTATACATGATCGCGGAATTATTCTATTCGGATTTAAAATCGGAATAAACCAGCCACTTACTTCGGAATTAAGTTTAATTCGGAATGGACATTTTCATTCAGAATTAGGTGTTTACATGGTCATTTTTACTCATTTTAAATCGGATTTAATTTTAATTCTGAATTAAAGAGGAATAAACTTCCCATGTAAACGCACTGAATAATAATAAAGTTGCTTCGCCGCTAGAGGGCGCCGTCTGCCACCACAAACGCAGCGGCGCTCTGCCGCCTTCTGGCGGCCGCAGGCGGCATTACAGCGCGACTCTGGTTTAAACTGCGGCTCAAGTCGCTAAATATAATCAAAGTAATGATTTATTCAAAAGTATGGGAATGTATTATATAATAATTAAGCTAGTCTGTTAAAAATCAACAACTAATGATTAAAACAAGTCGGAATACAAAACAATATGGCAACTAAACGTGTTTTTTTAATCAACACTTCTTCCGATCATATTGCTAATCATGCTCTCTATTGCATTTATTTCCCTGCATGGACGAAAATTGTATCCTGGTCTCAAAAAACGTTTTTTAGACAATAAAACAACGTGGTTGGTCCCATTTCTCCTTTAATATCTCTTGTTGGGCTTTTATTCTGAATTTTAAACATCTGCTGTCAGGCAAGGTGGCAGAGGAGTCATGATTGGGGCTGGTTTTACTAAAAGGTTGTTTTTTTTTTACTTCATTTTAGGACCTTTTTACGGCTGTTTGAGTAACTTTATCCCTCAAAACAAAGCAATGGGCTTTTATTGTGAAATTTAAACGTATAATAGTCTAAAATAATTCATAACAGAAACAAAAAGGTCAAAATTTTCAAGAGAAAAGCTGTTTTTGCCTTTAAAAGTACCTTTTATTGATCATCTTTTTACGTTTTTAAGTCTTCCGATCATATTGCTAATCATGCTCTCTATTGCATTTATTTCCCTGCAAAATTGTTTCCCGGTTTCAAAAAATATTTTTTAGACGATAAAAACACGTCTTTGGTCCCATTTCTCCTTTAATATCTCAATAAATAAGAAACTGTTTCAAGCACCAGGGGAAAGGAGGGCTTTGTTCCTTTGCAGCTCTGATGAGGAATTAATAACTTACAAGGACAAGAGACAGTTTATATTGAAATTGATCATATTTTCTAATTTATGTTTTTAAAGAATGAAAGCATAAATGTTTTTGGCCACAATTTCCGTATGAATAATGTCCGTCAGTAGATATAACCATGCAGGCGTCCAGGCTTGTTACTTTAAATTAAACCATATTTTATGAAATGATGTGTTTAATTCTGAAACTGAAGCTTTACTGCGCTATCTCATTTGTATATACGTCCGCTTGACAACATGTGCTAAAATAAAAATTTTCAAGTAAGTCCTGTGTTGGGTTTTTTTTTTCTAATAGTCTATAAAATAAAAATAATTCATTACAGAAGCAAAAAGGTCCAAATTTGCAACAGAAGAGCTGTTTTTGCCTTTTAAAGTACCTCATTTAGGCTTTATAAATCATCTTTTTATTTTGCTTCATGGCTTCAAATAGAAATAAGACTTTAAACATTCACATAAAATTGAACTTTACACTCAGATGGAACAAACTAAAGTCAAATCTGAAGCTCTTAGATCCGATGATGAGATCCAGTCACAGAAAAGTTAAATGCTTTTTCTCCGACAAAAAGAATTAGCAAAATAAATTGTAAAGCCTGGGACAAAATGAACTTTATTAAATCATAAATTAAATGCAAATGAAAACTAAGCTGTTTTAATTGATTATTTTTGATCAGAATCAGGTTTTAAGTGCCCTAAAACACAGAAAATATCTCTTTTTTTGCCTTTCAGAAGTAGAATTAAGGTTTAACCAATCACAAACTGTGTTTTATTTAGTTTTTACCTCCTAATAAACATCTTTATCCAGGTTTGACTCGTGTAAGGCTGTTTATTTTGGCCTGAGCCTGATCTAAGGTCATCTACAAGCAGGGAAGTGTGTCCCGTTTTGCATTTTCACAACTAAAACTCTGCTATAAATAGTCTTTACTGTCAACAGTATAACTTAATCCAGGTTTTGGTTCCCTAAACATGTGGGTTTGGGTTGGAACCTGGTCTACGTTGGTCTCAGAAACAGACAGCAGGAAGTCAGACACGATGCAGAAAACACAAAAACAAGGGCTTGAAAAAGCTTTTCCTCAGAAAAGCTGACGAGGGTTTGTGCAGCTGCAGGTACTTTTACCCCCCGAACCCTGCTCTCCCACACACTTTCCTTTTCAGTATAATTTAGTTTGAAAAGCCTGTGGGGCTCGTGGCCCCGGGAGGCTCCCAGGAACCGCTGCGTCCTGCAGGAATCCTGCAGGAATCCTGCAGGTTCCTGCCCGAGCCTTGGCCGTCGTGTTACGGCAGTGATTCAGGATTCAGATATTGTGGTTTACAACAGTTCCCAAACTGGAGTCCCAACCTGCACGCTCATCCTCCGTCTCACTTTCACTCCTCACCGCTGGAACAAACTTCCTGTAGACCTGAGGTTCTGCAGCTTTAAATCAGCACAATGTAACTTTCAGCTTTTGTTGAGTTTGGCGGCTCCTTTGGACAAAAGTGGTAGTGCTTTACCAGAAAGAACTACATTTCCCATGAGCACCAGCGCGTACTGCCGGAAAACTCCTGTCCCCGTCGCTGCATTTGTTTTGATGAGAGAAGACGGGACGGACTTTCAAAACTACTTTTCTGTTTTCAGCGGTCGTTTGCAGGATGGATAGTGAAGAGGTAATGTATCTATTTTTGGTTAAACAATATAATATGACGATGTTGAAAATCACTAAGTTCAACCTGGTTTTATTAGTGAAGTCACCCCCGCCCCCCGTCCTGTTTCAGCAGATAATGCACCACAAACTACAAACGTTTTTTAGAGGGACTTCGTCATAAATTAGTAGTCCAACATACTTACTGACAAAATAAAAAATACTTTATAACCTGTGAATAACTGAATGCCCATTCCTTATATTTTGCAGATCAGACCTGCACAATTTTACACTCCTCCGATAAAACTTTTATTTTCTTGGGTTTTTCCGCTGTTTCGGCCATGATACCAGCTTCTGCTGAGCTCTGTGCTCCACACCCCGCCCAGCTTTGTATCGACTACGAATCAGGAAGGAGGGGGAAGTGGCGTATGCCGTAAAGCAGTCAAAGCCGTAAAAATGTGTAGTTTTTTAGTGTGGCAGGGTTCCTACCATGCTCCTCAAAGTTACATAGTGCCAGTGAAGGAGATACAGACCCCTCAGACCATGACAGAGGTGTCATTAAACCTGTTGGAAGTTGATGTACCATCACAATGATGATGATGAAATATTAGATTAAGGTGGAAAAGTTACATTGTGCTGCTTTAAGTCAGGCCGAAAAACATTACTGTTTAATTAAATACTTACCTGCTGTTCTCTACTGCCCTTTCTTTTTAACAACTTGTGCTTTTTATTATTTTACCTCTTTTCTTATCATCTTATTTCATTTTATTTGTTATTTACTGTTTAGTTGTGTACTGTTTACTGAAGCGTACTCTTAAATGAAATACTTCCTTCCTCTTCTGCTTCAACTTTGAACCGTTTTCCAAGAAACAGAAGAATAAAAGAAGAACTTTTGGTTTCGGTAAAAATACTGAAATCAATCAATCTTTTATACAACTACTCTTGTCTTTTATAAATATGTAAAGTTGTTTCTTCTGACTTCTTTACCTTGTTACACTTCAATGTAAAAAAGATAATTTTAGCTGAAATTATCTATTTGATTTTATAAAACAGTCTGTTTTTGCAGAGACGTGTAGGAGAATCACCAGCTTCTGTTTTTGTTAACGGACTGAAATCAGTGACATGAGGGTGTGAACGTGGTTCTCCAACAACGACCCGTCCTCCACTTATTTGTTATTTACTGTTTAATTGTGTACTGTTTACTGAAGCGTACTCTTAAATTAAATACTTGTGATTTTTGAAAACCGCGTGAAGTTACACTGAAAAAAATTAATCTAAGCACATGTAAATATAACATATTTAAATCTGTGATATTAACAATTAAAAATGAAGTTTGTTGCTTTACATGAATACATCTAGTTTTGAACTTAATCTGCATTTGTTCAAAAAACAAAAAGTTGTGCATTTTTTCCTTAGCAAGCAGTATTTAAGTAGAACACCACAGTAAAAAATATCTTGCTTGATCTACTTTTAAAAATTAACTTCTTTCGCATGAGATTTTTATGTAGATCAAGAAAGACTAGTCTTTGTATAAACTACTTAATTTTTAGTATGTACAAAATTCATTTGCAAGTAAAGTCAACTTCATTTTGATAAATAAAGTAAAATTAACACAATTAAGTTGACTGTACTTGCAAAATGTATTATTTACATACAAAAAATTAAGTAGTTTATACAAAGACTAGTCTTTTCTTGATCTACATAATAATCTTGCCTTAATTTTTTTAAGTAGATCAAGCACAATATTTGTATCAGTGAACATTAGTGATGGATAAGCCCTGAATGCAGGAATTGTGACGTAGATTGTCAAATTGGTTTAATTCACCGTATGAATTGTTACAGATTACTTTTGTAATTCTGTATTTGACCCGGTCTTTGTACGTTTTGACCGTATAGAAACTTAATTCTTGCCATTGCCATGGTTCATCTCATTCCATTGTAAGAATGAGATGAACCTGCTGTACTCTGGTGCTTTTTATTATTTTACCTCTTTTCTTATCATTTTATTTCATTTCATTTGTTATTTACTGTTTAATTGTGTCTTGCTTTTAATGTTGATGTAAAGCACTTTGAATGACCTTGTGTTGAATTGTGCTATACAAATAAACTTGTGTGACGAGCCGAGGCGTTTCATAAGAAACTTCCTGGTTGCCCAAAGTTGTTGTGAAAGTGAATTGTGTCACAATCTTAATGTGACGAGCACATTTCCCGCCAGCATCACTCGTATTTTGCAAAATAGGAAAACAAACAACACAAAAGGGTTTCTGGATTATTCCCCATCTCACTAGAGCAGGGATTGCCAACCGGTGGTCCGCGGCCCTCTGGTGGTCCGTGGCGGTATTGCCAGTGGTCCGTGAAATTGTAAATGTAAAACAATAATAATTAAAAAATATATATATTTATTCTTTGGATTCAATTTATTTTCCATTTACAATTTTTTTCTTTTTAATAATTTACAAATCCAAATTATGTCAAATGAGTGAGAGTGAACTTTGTAATATTATAAGCCCTCTTAACTTCCTATTGTTCATTTTTCATTGACTGTTTTTTTTTTTTTATATATATAGCAAAAGGTGCAAATTATGTTTTTATTTTTGTATGGCATATATGATATGATATTGTGAGGAAGAGACAGGACTAAATCAGCGTTATTCTGCTTCTTCCTGTTCCCTCTCCAACACATTGTTTTGCTGTTGTGTTTTATTTTTGGATGAGACTGTTAAATTGTTTCGGTTTTTTATATTTTGATGCTTTTAATTTGATGGGTTTTGTTGCTGAAAATTAAAGAAACGCTGCAAATAAAAGAGACGCTGCAAATATAAAGAAACCCCGCTGCAAATAAAATAAAAAAACGACGCAAATAAAAAAGCCACAACGGAAGTGAATTACCGGGGACTGTTTTTGCTGATGCACCGGTGTTTTTTACGTGAGAGAAGAAGAAGACGAAGAGGATTAAGTGAAAAGGAAGAAATAAGAAGAGCGAGGAATAAGAAGAACAACGAACGAGAAAATAAGTGAAAAGGTTAGTGTTCAACGTCGCTACGTGTAATTTTTAATGTGCAACACCGGTGCATCGGCAAAAACAGTCCCCGGTAATTCACTTCCGTTGTGGCTTTTTTATTTGCGTCGTTTTTTTATTTTATTTGCAGCGGGGTTTCTTTATATTTGCAGCGTTTCTTTTATTTGCAGCAGCGTTTATTTTATTTGCAGCGGCGTTTATTTATATTTGCAGCGTTTATTTTATTTGCAGCGGCGTTTGTCTCGGTCTCGGGTCTCGGTCACCGTAGGGGGTTTTGTTGTGTTTGAGACAAAGCCAACAATAAAAAAAAATACACTGATGCAAATAAATAGCCTATAAAGGCCCATACTCTTATTTAAAAGCAAGGTGCAAAATAAAACAAACATCCCCAAAAGCAGTTGGTCCCCGAGTTACTTCTTGGTTTTAACGGTGGTTCCTGGGATGAAACCAGTTGAAAACCTCTGGACTAGAGTCATTTTGAAGCCCCGCTGACCCGTCCACCAGCGGGTTGCTGGTTCCGCTGCTCGTCGGTGCTCAGAAGTGCTGGTTCCTCTTTTCTAACGGCATCGGGGCTCCAGTAACGTTGACTTTCTCTTTCACTTGCTGCTCTTCCTCTTCCTCTTCCTCCCAGCAGCAGCGGTTCATGTGACGGTGGAGGACGGTGACGCATGGCGGCGGTTGCAGAGAACCGTTGCTCCATCGCTTCATTCTGGGACGTTGGTGGAAGAAGCAAAGTTCAGGGAAGCCGGGTTTTTATTTCATCTGGAACTGCTTTTATAAGATTTGAGAGGAAATGGAGAACTAGAGAAGCTGTTGGGAGGAAGTGACGTCATTATCCGACATGGTAGCAACCTTCGTCTCTGTATGTCGTCTGGGGGTCTGGAAATGGAGTTCAGCGATTCTCTCAAAAGCTGGTCCCCTTCCATACCCATACATTGTGCAAAAACACCTAATGAGCCCAGTAAATCTAAAAAAATTGGTGTATTTTAGATAGTTTAAGAATACAAGACACTAGAGTCACTTATTTAATTTTAAAGTCAGGAGTTTACTGAGGTAGCCGAGCTGTTACAAGAGAAAAACCAGTGTTTGAAAAAGGTGATTTCATCACTAAAAAAAGATCTTAAGTAAAATAAATAAGAGAATAATAAACAAAAATAGAAACTACTATAAAAATGAAAATGAAAAAAAGTAGTTCCTACCAGCAGCATGTCATTTAGACAAAAAAAACTAACAAAAAAAAGCGTCCCCGCTTGAAGCTTCTTTCACTCTCATTTTTTAATTTACCGTATTGTCCCGATTATAAGACGACCCTCTTTTTCAAGACTCAAGTTTGAAGAAAGACTTTTTGAACACCAGATTAAATTTTTATACAGAAAATAATGACAGTACATCTGAAACAAATGATTATAACAATATATTCGAGAGAAAAAGCTTGTTATTTTGCCTCATTGAAATCATTATCTTGAAGTTTGCATCATAACTTCTCCTCAGCTGCCGGTTTACCTGCTGAACTTCCACCCACTTTTCTCTTTTCTCCATCTTCTGTTATCTCTTCTCTTATTTTCTTCTCTTTTCTTTCTTACCGCTATTTTTTATTTTTCTTCTCTGTGCTACCGTTATTTTTATTTGTATTTTTCGTGACAGGGGTTTGCTTTGGCCTGGGGAGTTAAGTTCAGCATTGGCTTTAAAGATATCTGGCGCCATCTAGCGTTGTGATGGGTATAACGTCTAGACCCCGAATGTAAGACGCCCCCCACTTTTTCAGTCTTATTTCAATGCAAAAAACACCGTCTTATATTCAGGCCAATACGGTAATATCAAACACAAGCCACAGACCCAGCAGCACATCTATCATCTCCTCCAGGCTCTACATCTTTAGTGTTGTTGTCTTCTCCGTTTAGATACACAATCAAATACGTCACAGCAGCTTCTCCAACCTCCTACTTCTGATCTGGGTGTCTAGAAACAAACGAGGCGAGTCGCGCTGAGTAGGTACTAGTTTAAAAGCACCATAAAAGTAGGATTTGTGTCCCATGGACCTCCAGCTGCCGCCACACGTCCAGGAACCTGCTGGGAGTCGCTCTCACAACCTCCCCTGGAGCTCCGCAGGCCCTGCTCCGTTTGGTTGCTGCTCAGTATTTGGCAGGTGCTGATGCCAAACGCCACAGTGGTTGTGAGTGACAGGAGCTCCAGGAGCTGTGGAGCTGATTAAAGGGGATTTATGACCCTGGGGGGAGCAGGCGAGCCGGTATCAGGGAAACATCCAAACCCTGCAGGGGACCGGCCTTCCAGTAGTTAGTGTTATTATGTTATTAATATGCCGAGGTGGGTAGTAACGAGTTACATTTACTCCGTTACATTTACTTGAGTAAGTTTTGGGAAATGTTGTACTTTTAGGAGTAGTTTTGAATCACTATACTTTTTACTTTTACTTGAGTAGATTTGTGAAGAAGAAACTGTTCCTCTTACTCCGCTACATTAGGCTACGTTGAGCTGTTACTTTTCTTTTATCCCTTTTATCCGCGTACGCGTCAATCTCATGACATCACTGAGTGATTCTTTGGGAAAAATGTTTGTTTTTGCATGTTTTGTCACATTTACACAGACTCAAACACACACAGAGTTTCTATGAGTTCATGTTTGTTCTAGTTCTGCCTGGTTAAAAAAGAAAAGTACAAAGGATTTAAATTTTGTGCTACTTGTGCTTAATTTATTTTTTTATTCTGTTATTATTTTATTTATTTTATTATTTATTAAAGTACTTGAATTTACTTTAATATTATTTTAATTTAAGCTATTCTTTATTTTTATTAATTTTAATTTAATTTATTATTTTATTGATTGAATTTTCCTGAAGATGATTATTTTGTACTTTTGTCTGAATGGTTGTGTTAAAAAAATAAATCAGACGTTACTCAACAGTTACTCAGTACTTGAGTAGTTTTTTCACCAAGTACTTTTTTACTTTTACTCAAGTAATTATTTGGATGACTACTTTTTACTTCTACTTGAGTCATATTATTCTGAAGTAACAGTACTTTTACTTGAGTACAGTTTTTGGCTCCTCTACCCACCTCTGTTAATATCTGAACTCCGCAGACTCTTCTTTTGAAACGAGAAATTGAGACAATTTATTTGTTTTTGTGCCTTTATTTTTATTTCTTATTATTTTATACTTATTATCAATCCAAACATATTGATTTAAAATGGATGAATTGAGGTGTAAGTATGCTGACATTCATCCTGCAGTGGCAGTGAGGTGATTAGTATCTTACCTGAATGTATTAAGTGACTATCAAATGATGCTACCCCTGAAATATAAATATTATAATTTTATATATATATAAAATGGATAATATGGGATGTTGAGTATTTGATCCTTCAAAATACACGACCCATGACATGAATTGCATTACACTTTGTGAACATTATACGATAAAGTGGAAAAAAAACAACAATTCTATGGCTTTATTTGATATTCATTCAGTCATTCACCTTTATTTAACCAGGCAGGTCATTAAGAACATTCTTATTTACAATGACGGCCTGGCAAGAGACAAGGACCACTTGGGGGGAAAGGAAGTGGTTTAGGGAGAAAAACACAGTAAAATTGTAGCTCTACAAAGGTAGAAAACCATTAGGGAGCATTTTTTGATAGGGTAGCAGAAATCGACAGAACACCGGCTTGCCTGCCAAACCTCCTTTCATCAAATTCCAGGTAATTCTCTCTCAGGAAGCAGCTTTTCCTGTTAACTGACAGTGAAACTGCACCCAGATCAGCCTCCGTTCCCTAAAACAGCCACGCAATTATCTCCAAACCGAGCTGCAGGAAACGCTTCTGCTGCTGCAGGGAAGAAACCCCCGCGGCTCAGCGCTTCTGAGGAAGAGAGCAGGAAGCTCACGCCAACACACTTCCAATATATCTACTCGAGTTCACGGCCGTGTGAAGGAACGTAGCGGCTGGAGACGGACTTCTGGAGAAGTCTGGAGTCACTTCTCTGAAAAGTGAACGTTAGAAACACGGAAGTCTCTGGCAGTCGGCCTGTACATTCATCAGCCTGCAGGATCAAACCAGGAAAAGGTCCTGGGGAAAGTTTCAGGGTCATTCAGTGCGTTTACATGGGAAGTTTAATTCCTCTTTAATTCAGAATTGAAATTAAATCAGATTTAAAATGAGTAAAAATTACCATGTAAACACCTAATTCCGAATGAAAATGGCCATTCTGAATTAAACTTAATTCCGACGTAAGTGCTGGTTTGTCAAAAAAGAATAAAAAATCCAAGGCACTCTTCTTCAAATATAAAAAAGCTTTTATTTGAAATGGCTATTTCATGTAGAACAGGGGTCAGCAACCTGCGGCTCTTTAGCGCCGCCCTAGTGGCTCCCTGGACCTTTTTCAAAAAATGTTTGACCTTTTTTTCCTTTTTTTCTTGTTTTTTCTCTCTCTTTCTCTTTTTTTCTATTTTCTTTTTTTCTTTTTTCTTCTTTTTTTCCTTTTTTTCTCTTTTTTTCTTCCTTTTTCCTTTCCTTTTTAATCTCGGCATTTCGACTTTTTTCTTGAAATTGTACTTCAACATTAATCTCAACATTTCAACTTTTTTCTCGAAATTTTGACTTTTTTCTCGGCATTTCGACTTTTTTCTCGACATTTCGACTTTTTTATCGACATTTCGACTTTTTTCTCGACATTTCGACTTTTTTCTTGAAATTGTACTTCAACATTAATCTCAACATTTCAACTTTTTTCTCGACATTTCGACTTTTTTATCGACATTTTGACTTTTTTCTCGACATTTCGACTTTTTTCTCGACATTTCGACTTTTTTCTTGAAATTGTACTTCAACATTAATCTCAACATTTCAACTTTTTTCTCGAAATTTTGACTTTTTTCTCGACATTTCGACTTTTTTATCGACATTTCGACTTTTTTCTCGACATTTCGACTTTTTTCTCGACATTTCGACTTTTTTATCGACATTTCGACTTTTTTCTCGAAATTTTGACTTTTTTCTCGACATTTCGACTTTTTTCTCGACATTTCGACTTTTTTATCGACATTTCGACTTTTTTCTCGACACTTCGCCTTTCGCCATTTGCCTTCATTCTAAGGCTGATACAAGACTAATTTTTTGCGGCTCCAGACATATTTGTGTTTTTTGTGTTTTTGGTCCAATATGGCTCTTTCAACATTTTGGGTTCCCGACCCCTGATGTAGAAGATTCCAAAAGTGGGTTACAGCACACGCGTTTCGGCCACAGCGTTCCTCAGGGTCGTAAGTGGCTGGTTTATTCCGATTTATTTTAAATCCAAATAGAATAATTCCGTGATCATGTATACACTCATTCCACTTTAAATTAATTCCGGTCTTTCTTTCTGCTCGTTCCCTCGCCCGTCTGTCTCCATGACCTTATATTCCACGTTGGGCTTGTTTTCCAAACAAAGTTTCAAGATGGCAGCACGCAGTAAACGCTGGTCAAGAGCAGAGACCATTTATTTAATAAATAGCTTGGAGGACCTGGAGATAATTAAAAGAACAGATGGAAACAGGAAACATCAAAATTGTGAGCTTTTCAAAGTTCTAGCACTAAACTGCAAAAACTCTTAACAAGAATATTTGTCTTATTTATAGTTAAAATGTCTCATTTTTAGTCAAAAATATCTCATTACTCTTAAAACAAGACTCATCACTGGAAAAAAAAACAACAATTTTCACCTGTTTCAAGTAGATTTTCACTTAAAATAAGTAGAAAAATCTGCCAGTGGAACAAGATTTTTTTGCTTGTAATGAGAAGATAAATCTTGTCCCAATGGCAGATTTTTCTACTTATTTCAAGTGAAAATTTACTTGAAACAGGTGAAAATTGTCAGATAACAAGTTAGTTTTCTGGTAATGACTCTTGTTTTAAGTGTAATGAGATTTTTTGACTAAAAATGAGACATTTTAACTAGAAATAAGACAAATATTCCTGGTAAGATTTTGAGTTTTTGCAGTGTAAAAATCAAAGTTTTTTTTTCTTCCGGTAGACGTAACTTCCGGTCCGCCCCCCTATCCAATCAGAACCTTCCCAACCCCCAGACCTTAAGAGGAATTGGATAGTGCAATAACCTTCTCCCGCTAAATACCTCACGTATTTTTGCACATGTATATATTATCCGTTTTTTGGGTTTAGTATTTTCTCTTGTACGTTGCTCATTTTTCTACATTTTATATTGCTCTTTTTTTAAATCATTTAGCTATTTATTGGTTATTTTTATTAAATTTTTTTTAGGATATACTTTTTTATACCTTGTCATACTTTCATGTGTATTTTGTATGAACCGTTGAGCGTGTGTAGGTTTTGCTGCTGCTGATCAATAAAGTCTATTCTATTCTATTCTATAAAGCCGATCCAACGTGTTTTCCATGTAAACCTCAATTCAGAATTACTATTTCCATGTAAACTTGAAGGAAAATAGTTTAATTCGGAATTATTTAATTCAGAATAATTAATTCCGAATCAAAAAACATCATGTAACCGTGGCCAATAAAGCGTGAATGTTTCTGCCCCTGAACGCTGGGGTCTTCATTAACTTCATTAACTTCATTAACTTCATTAACTTCATTAACTAACAGGCAGTAAAAGTTGTTTTTCACGGTGATAGCAGGCCAGGTTTTAATCTTTAACTCTGTGACTACGGTTGTGTCGGCCCAAACGTCTCCCAGGGTTCAGAGGGGACAGATCAACAGACGCCTCCTCCTCCCACGCACTCCCGCGCAGTTCTGCAGAAATGTGGAGCAACTTCCCTGGAAGAGCCGCGGCGTCTTCCCAACACACCCTCCTTAAAATAACGTGGAATCCTCAGGAAATCTGCTGCCGCTGATGAAACAGGGCCGTCGGCCCGAGTTACCTTAGGCCCCGTTTACACGGAGCAAAAACGGTGGCGTTTTCATGCGTTTTGGCCGTTCGTTTACACGAAAACGGAACTCAAAGTCTCCAAAAATGATCATTTCTGAAAACTCCGGCCAAATGGGAGATTTTCAAAAACTCAGTTTTCACGTTTGCTTGGAAACGGAGGGAAACAGAGATTTAGGCTTCAGAACGTCACATTATGGGACAGAAACGTCACCAGCGTCATGAGTGCTGCTGTGTTTACTATTTGTTTGGCCACCTTCAATATTTTCTTGTATTTTACCTGTTTTATATTCTAAAGTCACACTTAAAAGTAACTCCACTTCTCTGTCACTCCAAACGAAAGACTCTCGTTCCGTCTTGGAAGTAAAGCCTGAATTATGGTCCCGCGTTAAATCGACGTTGGTGTAACGCAGAACCATAAATCAGCCTTAACTGGAAGTTACACGTGTCATTTGTTGATGTTTTTTCCAGGATTCTGATTGGCTGGCATGACCTTAACAGCGTATTTATGCAGATTCGTGTAAATGAAGATATTTTGAAAACGATCTCGTGTAAATGATGGAATTTTTCAAAACGTAGAGGGGGAAATATCCGTTTTTGTAAATACCCGGCTACGTGTAAACGTGGCCTTAGTCGGCATCTTCTTAAACGTGTCTCCTGGACTGATAACAAATCAAAGACCCGTCCTTTAATCGGCAAATCAAACGCATGAATGAGGCGCAGAGTGGAAATGAGTACCGTACTTTCCGCACTATAAGGCGCACTGCATTATAAGGCGCACTAAATATATTGTAAAGTACCGTACTATAGTGGCTGGGGTTGAGTTACGTATCTACCTGATGGAGCTGTGCTACAGGAAATGCTACAAAATCCTACAGCAAAAAAAAAACAAGATGAGTACCGTAGTCAAACTTTATTAACAAAATAAAAACCAGCTTTGCTCCGTCTCGTCAAAGTCGCCATTATACGAGTCAGCGTCGCTGCTGACGTTTTTAGCGCCATTACTTCGGCGACACCAACTACATTACCCACAATCCCCCTGACTACAGTAACAGGAATTACCGTAATGATCATATATAAGGCGCACTGCATTATAAGGCTCACTGCCGGTTTTTGAGAAAGTTAAAGGCTTTTAGGTGCGTCTTATAGTGCGGAAAATACGGTACTTTGATGACGCCAGTTGACCCTTTGTTGCTCGGTCGGACAAAAGTGTCATCTCTCCCGTCCACTTCTGTTGTAAAAGCACTTTATTTCTAATTATTGTACCAAAGGAAATCAACAGCAACTGGATATAAATAAAAAGGAACACTTCAGGTACCGTGTAGTTTATTTAAAAAACTGAGATTTTCGCTGAAAATGAGATGTTTTGATGAGTTTAGCTGAAAGCACGGTGGAAGGTGTGGACGTCCACATTTATCCAATAGAGACATTTTCGTAATAAACCGTTGGTTTTGGGTTGAAATGTGTTCCTGTGATTCTCTCTGGGTAGCGGGTGTCACTTTTACAACCACTTAACTATTTTAAGGTAAATAAATAAACGCTTTCGCGGTTGTAGCTATGGGTTGAAGCTGCTGCCGAGTCGACTTTGTTTTGGAAGTACAGATCGAATTTCTGCCAGTTTGGGGATAAAAATACACTGCACCCTAATGACACTACAAGTATTGCTTTTTACTAATACAAAGTTTTGAAAAAAATAATCCAGATATTTACATTTGGAGTAAAAACTAGGCTTTTTCCATCAATGTGAACGAAAGAGACGGCTGTTTGGTCCAACCGGATACACCGGATGTAGCAACGGAGAGAATGTTTCTGATTGGTTGGTCAGGGACCAATCAGGAGGCTGACAAAGGGTCAATTAAAGGTTGCTTAAGGACAGATTAACTAACACTCGGGGTTCCGGGGTTTCTCTAGTTTCAGACTTCCAGTGGATATTCCACCCTCACACACACCCCCGATCCCCCTCATATATATATTTTTAAAAAAGAAAGAAAGAATGTTCCAGAAATATCAAAAAAGAAGAAAAATCCAAGGCCCTCTTCTTCAAATAATAAAAAACCTTTCATGTGGAAGATTAAAAAAGATTCTCCTTAAATGGGATGATTGGAATCATCTGGGCAGGTGGGAGGACAAATGTAAACAAGAGAAATAACAGATAATGACCAAAAAATGGCTGCACCAATTGTTAAACAATTAAATACTGGAAATAGGAGAAGAAAGAACACTATCTGCAATGAAAAAAAGTTACAAAAAAGGACTGAAATCAATGTCTTCATTTAAACCTGGATAGATAGTGGCTTTCGTTTGGTAAATATAAAAGGTCTCTCTCTGCAGAAGTAATTGGAGTCTGTCACCACCTCTAATGTTTTTTTGAATACTTTCTAGGCCTTCAACCATAAGTGAATCTGGGTTGCTGTCATGTGCTTCAAAAAAGTGCTTAGCCATTGGGTAATTGGGATATTGGGAAATATATCGGGCGTAGAATGTGAAGATGTTGACGTCTCTTCAGAAGTATCTGGGGTTTTTTCTATGAGTTAAATTTCCAGGTAATTTCCTCCTCCAGGTGACCCATTAACTTCTGTGTACACCTTTATTCCTGCATTCAAACGGCTGTTTATGAAAGAATACGCGGTACGAGGAACCAGCGTCCAACTTCCTCCAGACCTCGTACGCAGGGTGTTTCATGTTCTCTATCACCGTCTAATGTCATTATGGGTAATTATGGGCTATGAATGGCCGTGGCTGGTGATAGCGGTGGCGTGCTAAGCTGGCTGCCCTCGCGGTCCACCGTGATGGTTCTGGCGCCACCCCGGGTTCCTCTCCTCGCTCTGGCACTAATCCGCAGGTGAAACATCCAGACCCAGTTGGTTCGGCTAGTGTGACCACTTCCGCCCATGATCCGGCGTGGCCACGCCTCCTCGCGGTCTGGGGTTGCTGGAAGAGGTGCGGCGGGTCCGGTTCGGTCGGTGCACCACAGGTGCACGACATGTGGACGCAGCACTTCCTCACGGCAACCGTTTAACAGGAAAGAGGAAATAAAAGAGGAAAAGAGGGCTGCTGTCTGACCAGAAAACCAACAAACCACTCGGTAGAGTTACGATGTGACGCTCAACTGAGCAGAACTGACTCTGGACAGATCTGGATCAACCTGGACCCGTCAGTCCACCACTCTCTTTCTCTCTTCTGCGCCCTCCCTCTCCTTTTTGCATTTGGACATTAACTGTTTTAACTTAAACTGGGATGTCTGCGTGATATTGTTGCACTGACATAGTGAATGAAGTGAACAGAATGCGTTAAATTGCGTTTGTCATATACAAGATTTCTGCTCTCTAACTCTGCTGTCCATGGTGCAAAAAATGGATGCGTATTGCGTAATTAACACGTTGTTAAAGTGTAGTGTTCGTAGTTATGTTAGCAGGATGTGAGTGAGACTGCATTTGAAAAAGTTCCAATGTTCTTGACCACACACATAAGCTACATAAACTTCTGTGATGAGTATACTGGACATGTTGGTTGATACTGTAGTTCAG
Source organism: Cololabis saira (assembly GCF_033807715.1). Taxonomy (NCBI): domain Eukaryota; kingdom Metazoa; phylum Chordata; class Actinopteri; order Beloniformes; family Belonidae; genus Cololabis; species Cololabis saira. Next base: position 36,134,273 of record NC_084604.1, on the reverse strand, counting down.
TTCTTAGACTCGTATAAGCTTGCCGTACCTTAGCTTTGACTGAAATGACGCCACCAGATGCAGTCCACCAGGCTGGTAGACCGCAGCAGTTTGAAGCTACAAAATACCCCACAGTGGGTTTTTTAGGACTCCAGTCCTTGAGGGTCTCGGTCCTGGATGTTTTAGGACTCCAGTCAGACTCCAGCTGATGCGTTGGTTGATCGCACCGATTGATCGTACCGGGTTCTGAGGAGCTGGTAACACTCCAGATCTGCATCTCCGCGTTTAACCTCAGCAGACAGGAAGTGGAGATCAGAGATTACCACACTCCTTTCATCGTCTCCTTGTTGCGTCAGCCTCCTCCCTAATGGGACCAGTGACACGTACTTTCACCACCAACTTCCTGTCCTTCGTCAGGACCAGCAGCTGTCGGGTCTTAGGCTCGATGCGTTGAAACTTTAAATCAAAGGTTTATTTGGTTTATTTCTGATCAACTCCATCTGCTCCAACCGGTTGTGAATGCAGTTCCTCTGCTGGCCTCCATCCATCCATCAATGCATCCATCCATCCATCCATCCATCCATCAATGCATCCATCCATCCATCCATCCATCAATGCATCCATCCATCCATCCATTTATCCATCATCCATCCATCCATCCATCAATGCATCCATCCATCCATCCATCCATCAATGCATCCATCCATCCATCCATCAATGCATCCATCCATCCATCCATCAATGCATCCATCCATCCATCCATCCATCAATGCATCCATCCATCCATCCATCAATGCATCCATCCATCCATCCATCCATCAATGCATCCATCCATCCATCCATCCATCAATGCATCCATCCATCCATCAATTTATCCATCCATCCATCCATCCATCCATCAATTTATCCATCCATCCATCAATTTATCCATCCATCCATCCATCCATCCATCCATCCATCAATTTATCCATCCATCCATCAATTTATCCATCCATCCATCCATCAATTTATCCATCCATCCATCCATCAATTTATCCATCCATCCATCGATTTATCCATCCATCCATCCATCCATCCATCCATCCATCCATCCATCCATCCATCAATTTATCCATCCATCCATCCATCCATCCATCCATCCAGGAGGTCAGGAGTTCAGAAACCTCTCTGTAAACTCTGTTCTGCAACAGGAAGCCGGGTCTCGGTACCAGAACTGGTGATCTGTTGCAGAAGAAGCTTCTAGCAGGAAAGTGAAAGACAAGCCTCGTGGTGAGTCACGTCGGCAGGTTTGACGCCGCTCACAGCGGCGAGGGAAGTGCAGACAGCTGATGGCTTCAGCCTCCGAGTGATGAAACTCTCACTTCTGCTTCTGCCTCCAGTGACTCCGGGGTCAGTTTCTGTAAAGAGCTGGTCACATGAAGAAGAGAGGGACTTAAAGAAAAGAGCTTCACAGCCGGGGTTAAACGGCGGCCCCGAGTAAAGCGATACCCCCCACCGCCGCTACCCAGCAGGCCGAGCTTCCCACCAGATCTCTGGGATTAAGTGTTGAACCCTCAGCGATGCCCAGAGTATGAGGTGGTGAAGACCAGCAGCTGAAAAGAGTTGTTCCCCCTTGATCGGAGGCTTCAGGGCAGATTCAGGATCTGCTGGACAGATTATGTTCCTCGGTTGCCGTGGGAACGCCTTGGACGAGGAGGTCTAGATCAGGGGTTGGTAACCCAAAATGTTAAAGAGCCATATTGGACCAAAAACACAAAAAACAAATATGTCTGGAGCCGCAAAAAATGAAAAGTCTTGTATCAGCCTTAGAATGAAGACAACACATGCTGCATGTTTCTATATTAGTTATAACTGGGGGAAGATTTTTTTTTCATTATGCACTTCGAGAAAAAAGTCGAAATGTCCAGAAAAAAGTCGAAATTTTGAAAAAAAAGTCAAAATGTCAAGATTAATGTTGAAGTACAATCTTGAGGCAAAAGTCGAAATGTCGAGAAAAAAGTCGAAATATCAGAATCAGAATCAGAATCAGAAAAAGCTTTATTGCCAAGTCAGACATAAATCAGACGAGAGAACTTGACTCCGGTTCACACCGATGGCACCATTAATACGGACGCCATTTTTAGAGGAAGGATGACACTGGGATGGGGGGGAGGAGGTAAAAAAAAGTCATCTTCACACTGTGTATTAATACCTAGTGTCAAGGTGCAAAAAAAACACCTCAGCACAGAAAAGCAACATACACACAACGAAACAACATCATAGCTTGTGGGTACGGGGGGTGGGCAAGTCGGGGGGGGGCACAGTTCATCCAAGTGAGGGCCGTGGCAGCGTGGCGCTCGAACCCGACGTCCGTGTCAGGGGGGCTGATAAGAGGGGAGCCAGGAAAGGCGTTGAAGATGGGGGGGGAGGGGTGTGGTTATCAGTGAGTGTGTGTGTGTGTGTGCGGTGGTGTGTGTGATGAGTCCGTCCGTGAACCCCCGCCCAGAGCTGCTCTCAGCCAATGTCCTTGATGTTACCAGACGGCTCGGTACAGTTCTGCAACAGAGAGAGGGGGAAGGGTTAGTGGGGGCAGAGTCACCTTGTTTACATTCCACCAGGAAGATTGTGACCAAGAGCGATTGGCCTAAGACCGCTCTGTCAAGGGCAGATTATAGAATCAGCAATTATTTTGAAAACAGGCAGCCTCAGTAATTTTCCGTCTGCCTTCAGTCTCTGGTTCATCAGCGGCGACTCCAATCAGACGAATTGTGATCAATTCCGTCCAAGCTTAGCTCCCAACTTCTCCAGGTTGTTATCAATCTTGTTAATGAGCTCAAAGACCCCCGCCAGCCTGCGGTTCTGTTCGAGAATTGCATCCAGCCTCCCCAAACGTAAAAGTCAGAGCGTTGATCGCTTTGCTTGATCCTTCTGCCACGTCCGGCAGCTTTGAAAGAGCCGAGACGCCTGCCGACGACTTACGCGTTTGTTGATACATCAGGAAACCCCCACCTACAATCATGAGGATAATCAGGAGAAATCCTGCTATCATAAATCCAAATATGAAGGCGTCTTCGACGTCCTCGACGGACAGAATCGCCATACACAAAGGCTTCCAATATTTGTAGGAATCCATTGTATATTCAGCAAAAAATGTCCCATCCGGGCAAGAGGGCTCCCTTACCCCCTGTCTTGTTGCAAAAATTTGGCCAATTGTGCTGAGAGAACAGTTAATCAATTCCATAATTGTAAATTTCGGAGGATTGAAAAGAAGAGAACTCTGAAGACGAGAAAAGCAAAAAGCAGTAGCAAGGAAGTTGATAAGGGAGAGGAGCAGAAAAAGCGTCCGCCTTCGGTGAGAGTCGGCAGAGGAAATTAATGAGATTAATGTTGAAGTACAATCTTGAGACAAAAGTCGAAATGTCGAGAAAAAAGTTGAAATGTCGAGAAAAAAGTCAAAATGTTGAGACAAAAGTCAAAATGTCGAGAAAAAAGTCGAAATTTCAAGAAAAAAGTCGAAATGTTGAGAAAAAAGTCGAAATGTTGAGAAAAAACATTTTCGAGAAAAAAGTTGAAATATCGAGATTAAAAAGGAAAGGAAAAAGTAAGAAAAAAGATTTAAAAAAACATTTTTTTTAAAGCTCCAGGAGCCACTAGGGCGGCGCTAAAGAGCCGCATGCGGCTCTAGAGCCGCGGGTTGCCGACCCCTGGTCTAGGGGTACTCTGCCGAGGCTGTTCAAATCAAATCAAATCAAACTTTATCTGTATTGCGATTTTCATGTATAAAAATGACTACGTTTACATGCAGTCAAAATTCAGGTTAAGGTCAATATTCCAGTTACTAAGACATTGGCAGTAATCTGTTTCCATGCGTGAGCAAACGGGGTTATCCCTGTATATGGTAATTAATCATTAGGGATATCTGGATCAAACCAGCGACGCGCTGAGAACGTGATGACGCAATTCCCGCTTCTTCTTCCTGTATCCAAATTCAAAACAACAACAACAATAACAGCAACACAGGGGATAACCGGACCCGCTGGTACCATTTTGTTTCTTGGCCCTCTAGTTTACCTTTTTCAGCGTCTTCCAGCGGAGCTTGATCTGGTCTGGCGTTCGTACAAATCCTGCTTCGCGCAACTTTTCTCTCTCCTTCTTGTAAATCTTCTATCCCGGTACTTTCTACCGTCTACAAATGTAGAAATGTTCATATCCTTCATTACATTTATGAAGTGATTAGTCTCCTCCTGGTCTTGCGTTTCTCCGTGTTTATAAGAACTTCCTGGACTCAAAAGACCAGGATTCCTTGCAAACAGAACATGCACAGAAAACAAGTTCCTGTTCCGTTTGATGGGGATATTCCGTTTGGCGTTTACATGACCCAATATTCGGGTTTTAAAAGGAGTAACCCAGGGCTCATATTCGGGTTTTTAAAAACCGGAATATGAGCAAATTCCGGTTATTCAAACTCCTTTTCTTTCTCTTTTTTTCCTTCTTTTTTTTCCTTTTTCTCCCTTTTCTTCCTCTTTTTTCTCTTTTTTTCCTTTTTTCTCTTTTTTTCTTCTTTTTTTTCTTTTTTTCCTTATTTTTTTCCTTTTTTCTCTCTCTTTTTTCCTTTCCTTTTTAATCAACATTTCAACTTTTTTCTCGACATTTCGACTTTTTCTCGACATTTCGATTTTTTTCTCAAGATTGTACTTCAACATTAATCTCGACATTTCAACTTTTTTCTCGAAATTTCGAGATATCTTCCCCCAGTTATAATTAACATAGATACATGCAGCATGTGTTGTCTTCATTCTAAGGCTTATACAAGACTTTTCATTTTTTGCGGCTCCAGACATATTTGTTTTTTGTGTTTTTGGTCCAATATGGCTCTAAAACATGTTGGGTTGCCGACCCCTGATATAGTGGCTTTAAAATGCGAATCTTGTTACAGTCAAGCTTGACATCCACATCCAGAACTTTACATGACGTAGGAAAACGATGTTATTGTAATAACTGGAACTGAAGCGGTCGGGGAGGAATGTGATTCCTGGCTATGAACAGTCATTTACATTCCAGATCTGTATCAAAGGATGCAAGTTGAAACACGGCCCAAAACGAGGCCGAGCAACTTTGCATGTCCGCCAACTTTCATATGAACGCAGGAGTTTCTAGGAATTGCTGGAACTTGTCTCCGGGTGGTGTTGTGTGGTCTGACTGCATAAACAAGCGGGACTGATGAGGTCGAGATCGGGCTTGTTTCCCCGCCGCGGCCCCGGCGCATGCGCAGGGACGTCTGGAGGTAAACACGCGCTTTTGTTATGAAACTTTCCACTGGTGGAACGCCGAAACTGACAGCATTTATCTGATAATGACCCATTACGAAACAGTTTTGTTTGTCATCTCGAGCATCATTTTCTTTAAATAAGGTTGATGATGTAACTGCATCTCAAAACTTACCTCTTCAGAACAGCTTTTAATGTGTGATTTGTTTCTTATCCTTATCCTAGTATCTTTTATCTCTTATCTCTTTATCCTGTGGTTTTCAATTTTTAATTTTCTTGATCTCGATGTTTTATCTTTGTGTCTGTGAAGCGTCTTTGAGATCTTTTAAAAGCGCTCTACAGGACTGTCTCAGAAAATTAGAATATTGTGATTTTCTGTAATGCAATTACAAAAACAAAATGTCATACATTCTGGATTCATTACAAATCAACTGAAATATTGCAAGCCTTTTATTATTTTAATATTGCTGATCATGGTTTACAGTTTAAGAAAACTCAAATATCCTATCTCAAAAAATTAGAATATTCTGGGAATCTTAATCTTAAACTGTAAACCATAATCAGCAACATTAAAATAATAAAAGGCTTGCAATATTTCAGTTGATTTGTAATGAATCCAGAATGTATGATATTTTAGTTTTTTTAATTGCATTACAGAAAATAAAGAACTTTATCACAATATTCTAATTTTCTGAGACAGCCCTGTATAAATAAAATGTATTATTATGAGTATTATTATTATTATTATTATTATTATTATTATTATTATTGATGTTTTCAATGATCTAAGCTTCATAATGATGAATGAAACGTAATTTTGTAACGTAATTCTCGTCAGTTGTGTGAAATAAGACCTGGAAACAGGCATTGTGTCATAGAATTGTCAAATTGGTTTGATTCACCGTACGAATTGTTACAGATGACTTTTGTAATACTTTATTTGACCCGGTCTTTGTACGTTTTGACCCGTATAGAAACGTAATTTTTGCCATTGTAAGAATGAGATGTACCTGCTGGATCTACTGCCCTTACTTTTAACAACTTGTGCTTTTTATTATTTTAGCTCTTTTCTTATCATTTTATTTCATTTTATTTGTTATGTACGTTTTAATTGTGTCTTGCCGCTTTTAAAGTTGATGTAAAGCACTTTGAATTACCTTGTGTTGAATCGTGCCGTACAAATAAACTTGCCTTCAGCCTTCGACTGAATCTTTATTAATCTCCATGTGAAGGACATGGGATGGATGTCATCACCTCTACGATAAACCCAGCACCTAGACGTGGGTTTCCTGCGGTTTTCTCCCCCCTGGTTCTGCAGAACCACATCCTCGTCTCCAGAGCTGGTAGAGGAGCCAAAAACTGTACTCAAGTAAAAGTACTGTTACTTCAGAATAATATGACTCAAGTAGAAGTAAAAAGTATCATCCAAATAATTACTTGAGTCAAAGTAAAAAAGTACTTGGTGAAAAAACTACTCAAGTACTGAGTAACTGTTGAGTAAAGTCTGATTTATTTTTTTAACACAACCATTCAAACAGACAAAAGTACAAAATAATCATCTTCAGGAAAATTAGATCAATAAAATAATAAAATAAATTAAAATTAATAAATAAAAATAGCTTAAATTAAAATAATCTTAAAGTAAATTCAAGTACTTTAATAAATAATAAAATAAATAAAATAATAAAATAATAAAAAAATAAATTAAACACAAGTAGCACAAAATTTCAAGCCTTTGTACTTTTCTTTTTTAACCAGGCAGAACTAGAACAAACATGAACTCATAGAAACTCTGTGTGTGTTTGAGTCTGTGTAAATGTGACAAAACATGCAAAAACAAACATTTTTCCCAAAGAATCACCCAGTGATGTCATGAGATTGACGCGTACGTGGATAAAAGGGATAAAAGAAAAGTAACAGCTCAACGTAGCCTAATGTAGCGGAGTAAGAGTAACAGTTTCTTCTTCACAAATCTACTCAAGTAAAAGTAAAAAGTATAGTGATTCAAAACTACTCCTAAAAGTACAACATTTCCCAAAACTTACTCGAGTAAATGTAACGGAGTAAATGTAACTCGTTACTACCCACCTCTGCTCGTCTCTCAGCTGGTCGAGAACAGCTGGAGGAATTCTGACTCGACGTTTCCGTTGCACCAGCAGCTGCTGAGCAGCACGTCTGCAGCTCCGGGGAGAGTCCTGCATGAGCTGTGTCTTCAGTATTCACATTCATTACTCAGGTAGAAGTATAGATACTAGAGTTTAAAAATACTCCTGTAGAAGTTGAAGTATCAACTCAAGTTTTTTACTCAAGTAAAAGTATAAAAGTACTGGTTTCAAAACTACTTAAAGTATAAAAGTACAAGTAATGTAAGGGGGAAAAAAAGCCATTAAGGACAAAAGCCATTGAAAATGAATGTATCTTAGTATAATGTAAATATATTAACCCTTGTTCTGTCTTTGGGTCAAAATGACCCAATTCTTCTATCCTTCTTTCCTTCTGCCATGCTCTCTCCTTCCGTCTTCCTTTCCTCTTTTCCTCCTTTTTTACCCTCCTTTACTAATTTTTCTTCCTACCTCCCTTTTGTGATTCGTTCCTTTATTACCTTCTTTCCTTTTCTCCCTTCTTTCCTTCCTTTCTCCATTCCTCCCTTCTTTCCTCCCTTCCTTACTCCCTTTCCTACTTACTTCCTCCTTCCTTGACCCTTGACAGCACAAGGGTTAAAGAACCATATATGTGTACATGTTAATGTGAGCATTAACATGTGTTTCAGAGAGCAGGAGATATGATGACTAGTTGCCTATAAGTATTTAGTCTAGTAGGAAGGAGGGGTTCCCGAGCACCCGATGGACTCTTTTCTGAAACGTGTTTTTTTGGGATCCTTTAGGTGTTTGCTTACGATTTTTGCTTGTTGCCCGAAAAAAAATTGGTCCGAAAGTTCTTTTTTGGAACCCATTTAGAATTTTTGCCTGTTAAAATGGCAAAAACGCAGATTTCCATAACTTCTGAACCATAAATCCTAGAAAGACAAACAAACACACTTTTTCTCATAATATTGACACCAGGAATCCAATGGAAAGGTTACTGGGATGGTAGAACCACTCTTTATTAGGGAAAAACGAGCTTCAAGTAGTATTTTAGGGCAAAATTACCCAAAAACGCTTGAAAATGTTTTTTTCAATCAAGTGCATCTCCCTTTTGGAAATACCTGTTGGTGTATTGTTTACACCAAAAAAAGGCCCAATTAGTCCCCTTTCCAACGAGGTACAACTTGTAAGAAATCTCCATTTGTGGAATGAGTAATGAAGCAAAATGCGGGGGATGCAACCCATTTAGAATGCTTCGAATGTTCAGTAAAAGGGGCGTGTCTTCCCACTGTTAAGTGTTTAGAATGTTCAGAATTTGAAATCTCAAACCAACTGTAGCATCAACTGTCAACTGTCAAACACAAGCAAACTTGAACAAGGAGTGTGAGTATTTTCTGAATGTTTTATCATTTCTAATATAAGGTTATATCTTATCATTTTTGCTAATATAACATTATACATGGTTGTTTTTCTTATATTAGAGCCAGAGGTAATACATTCTTCAAAATAGCTTCATTTCTATTTGGTTAGCTGGACAAGCTAACCAATTAGCATGTTAGCTAGCTTTTTTCATTGAGGTTAGCTTTTAACTCTTACTGTTTTGCTTGTATTTTGTAGGTTTTAACTAACAGTAGGGTACGCTAAAAGAAATGTGACATACAGTAAGTTCGATTATCCAGGCCTTTTTTTTAATAATTTAGTCCAGTGGCACTAATTGTATTTTTTTATATTCTTTTTTTCTGTGCCCAGTGATGGATTAATAAAACATGAGAAGTGCAAAGAGACTGCATGATCAGACTTCTGATGTGTCTCAACCCCCACTAAAAATCCAATCATATACCTGTGTATTGCACACCCCAAGTCCATCGCCTGGGAACTTCATTTGCTTCAGTGCCTCCAAAAATGACCCCAAAGAAAAGTTGCATCACCTTCTTCAAATATGAGACAAGAGACAAGCTGAGCCAATCGACTCACCTTTTCGGATGAAGGCAATTTGTGATCTATTGCCAGAAACCCTAGATGGTGTCAACCTGGACAGTACTGGTTATCACAGGAACTGTTACTTAAATTTCACATCAAAGCTTGATCGACTAAAAAACAATTCACATCAGCTTGAAGTAACAGACAACAAGTACTCTCCCCGGAAGTCACACCCAGCCACAGGCTCTGCATTTCCAGTAGAATGTATATATTGTGACACAGATGAAAAGAAATTCAATGGAAAAATCCAAAGGACTGTCCCATTTACTTGGAAAAACAATGGTGCCGCATGGAAGCGCATTGAACCTATGGCTGAAGCTTTAGGGAAAAGCAGTCTGCTCCGCAAAGTGAAAAATGAAGTCCTGTATGCGAAAGGGGCTCGCTATCATGTCACCTGCTGGAAAGCCTTACAAGTAGAGTACTTGAATCATTCTAAGAAGCTGACAAAGGAAGCCTCAGGTCAGAAACTGACAATCTCTGCGCACCTTAAAGCATACAACGTGGTGAGGGACCACATTAAAGAGCAGGTCATAGAACAAAACAAAGTCCTACAACTTCGCTACCTGCGCCACCTGTATATCCTTGAGCTCGAAAAGCAAAATAACCCTAACCCTGAATACAGAGGAGATAAACTTCTGAGTCGTCTGCAAGGTGATGAGGAGCTTAAGAAGCATTTAGCCTTTTCCAAAGTTCCTGTTAAGGACAAAGGAAACCTTGCCTTTTACTTGGTCCACTCTTCCCGTATTTCTGTGGAGGACGCCATGGCCTGTGCGTATCGACTTCGAACGGTGGACAGTGTAAAAGATGTAGCTCTCACCCTACGCAGCGTCATCAATAAGGCCTTCAAGTCCAGTGTTATGCCTTGGCCACCTACCGCAGATGACCTAAACAAGACAGCAGAAGAGGTGTTACCTGAAGAGCTAGACCGCTTCCTCAAACTTCTCTTCTCTGGAGACACTGTTTCTGATTGTGAGAAAACAAAGCGACTTGTTCTTTCAATTGGACAGGACCTGTGTAGAGCAGTGACAAATGGCGAGTGGAAACTTCCAAAACATGTGCTTTTATGTGCCACAGTCCGGCACTTGTACCGGAGCAGACAACTGACCACCATTCTGCAGAGATTAGGCCATTGCGAATCTTATGATTTTGGATTGGAGCTGGAGACAGCATTGGATAAGGCTGTGGATGAAATGTCAACTTCCCTTACACCTTCTATCATCAGAGGAGATGGGAATGAGGTGTTCCATAGCGAATGGGACAACCTGAACAGAGTCACAACAAATGTCCATGGTTCGAATGTTGTTAACAGTGCCGGCGGCATCATGATCCAGGAAACAAAACCGGGTGCCACAAGCTGCCAGGAGAGAACACTACCTAAATATGACAGGACCATGGAACGTTGTCTGAAACTGGATACACCTGAGACCCTCCCTCCACTGCACATTGGTATCAGAGTGGGTCCTAAGTTTCCTGCAGATGTGTCCTTCATACCTCCTGCGGAGAATGATCAAGTGTTCAAAGACAGTCTACAAGTGTACTACGTCTGGATGCTAAGCAGGTATTTGTGTGACTGAACATGTTTTTATATGCTGTATCCGGTATATCCTGATGTATTGTAACCAAGATGTAGACCTATTTAAGTCACTCTGATACCAATGTGCAGTGGAGGGAGGGTCTCAGGTGTATCCAGTTTCAGACAACGTTCCATGGTCCTGTCATATTTAGGTAGTGTTCTCTCCTGGCAGCTTGTGGCACCCGGTTTTGTTTCCTGGATCATGATGCCGCCGGCACTGTTAACAACATTCGAACCATGGACATTTGTTGTGACTCTGTTCAGGTTGTCCCATTCGCTATGGAACACCTCATTCCCATCTCCTCTGATGATAGAAGGTGTAAGGGAAGTTGACATTTCATCCACAGCCTTATCCAATGCTGTCTCCAGCTCCAATCCAAAATCATAAGATTCGCAATGGCCTAATCTCTGCAGAATGGTGGTCAGTTGTCTGCTCCGGTACAAGTGCCGGACTGTGGCACATAAAAGCACATGTTTTGGAAGTTTCCACTCGCCATTTGTCACTGCTCTACACAGGTCCTGTCCAATTGAAAGAACAAGTCGCTTTGTTTTCTCACAATCAGAAACAGTGTCTCCAGAGAAGAGAAGTTTGAGGAAGCGGTCTAGCTCTTCAGGTAACACCTCTTCTGCTGTCTTGTTTAGGTCATCTGCGGTAGGTGGCCAAGGCATAACACTGGACTTGAAGGCCTTATTGATGACGCTGCGTAGGGTGAGAGCTACATCTTTTACACTGTCCACCGTTCGAAGTCGATACGCACAGGCCATGGCGTCCTCCACAGAAATACGGGAAGAGTGGACCAAGTAAAAGGCAAGGTTTCCTTTGTCCTTAACAGGAACTTTGGAAAAGGCTAAATGCTTCTTAAGCTCCTCATCACCTTGCAGACGACTCAGAAGTTTATCTCCTCTGTATTCAGGGTTAGGGTTATTTTGCTTTTCGAGCTCAAGGATATACAGGTGGCGCAGGTAGCGAAGTTGTAGGACTTTGTTTTGTTCTATGACCTGCTCTTTAATGTGGTCCCTCACCACGTTGTATGCTTTAAGGTGCGCAGAGATTGTCAGTTTCTGACCTGAGGCTTCCTTTGTCAGCTTCTTAGAATGATTCAAGTACTCTACTTGTAAGGCTTTCCAGCAGGTGACATGATAGCGAGCCCCTTTCGCATACAGGACTTCATTTTTCACTTTGCGGAGCAGACTGCTTTTCCCTAAAGCTTCAGCCATAGGTTCAATGCGCTTCCATGCGGCACCATTGTTTTTCCAAGTAAATGGGACAGTCCTTTGGATTTTTCCATTGAATTTCTTTTCATCTGTGTCACAATATATACATTCTACTGGAAATGCAGAGCCTGTGGCTGGGTGTGACTTCCGGGGAGAGTACTTGTTGTCTGTTACTTCAAGCTGATGTGAATTGTTTTTTAGTCGATCAAGCTTTGATGTGAAATTTAAGTAACAGTTCCTGTGATAACTAGTACTGTCCAGGTTGACACCATCTAGGGTTTCTGGCAATAGATCACAAATTGCCTTCATCCGAAAAGGTGAGTCGATTGGCTCAGCTTGTCTCTTGTCTCATATTTGAAGAAGGTGATGCAACTTTTCTTTGGGGTCATTTTTGGAGGCACTGAAGCAAATGAAGTTCCCAGGCGATGGACTTGGGGTGTGCAATACACAGGTATATGATTGGATTTTTAGTGGGGGTTGAGACACATCAGAAGTCTGATCATGCAGTCTCTTTGCACTTCTCATGTTTTATTAATCCATCACTGGGCACAGAAAAAAAGAATATAAAAAAATACAATTAGTGCCACTGGACTAAATTATTAAAAAAAAGGCCTGGATAATCGAACTTACTGTATGTCACATTTCTTTTAGCGTACCCTACTGTTAGTTAAAACCTACAAAATACAAGCAAAACAGTAAGAGTTAAAAGCTAACCTCAATGAAAAAAGCTAGCTAACATGCTAATTGGTTAGCTTGTCCAGCTAACCAAATAGAAATGAAGCTATTTTGAAGAATGTATTACCTCTGGCTCTAATATAAGAAAAACAACCATGTATAATGTTATATTAGCAAAAATGATAAGATATAACCTTATATTAGAAATGATAAAACATTCAGAAAATACTCACACTCCTTGTTCAAGTTTGCTTGTGTTTGACAGTTGACAGTTGATGCTACAGTTGGTTTGAGATTTCAAATTCTGAACATTCTAAACACTTAACAGTGGGAAGACACGCCCCTTTTACTGAACATTCGAAGCATTCTAAATGGGTTGCATCCCCCGCATTTTGCTTCATTACTCATTCCACAAATGGAGATTTCTTACAAGTTGTACCTCGTTGGAAAGGGGACTAATTGGGCCTTTTTTTGGTGTAAACAATACACCAACAGGTATTTCCAAAAGGGAGATGCACTTGATTGAAAAAAACATTTTCAAGCGTTTTTGGGTAATTTTGCCCTAAAATACTACTTGAAGCTCGTTTTTCCCTAATAAAGAGTGGTTCTACCATCCCAGTAACCTTTCCATTGGATTCCTGGTGTCAATATTATGAGAAAAAGTGTGTTTGTTTGTCTTTCTAGGATTTATGGTTCAGAAGTTATGGAAATCTGCGTTTTTGCCATTTTAACAGGCAAAAATTCTAAATGGGTTCCAAAAAAGAACTTTCGGACCAATTTTTTTTCGGGCAACAAGCAAAAATCGTAAGCAAACACCTTAAGGATCCCAAAAAAACACGTTTCAGAAAAGAGTCCATCGGGTGCTCGGGAACCCCTCCTTCCTACTAGACTAATTGTAATGGTGCAAAAAGTCAAACTTCATGTTCATGTTATCATTTATCCTAACCTTTATTGGAATGTACATCCAAGTTTAGTTGCAGGAATCTGAGGGAACGGATGTAAGAACAAAACTGGACAAGAACATCTGAAACAACCACAACCAAATTCACTCTATCCGGATGGAGCAATTTAACTGGATAGTTTTTATTAAAGGCCGAAATGAAATAGAGTAACGAGGCTGTTTTTAAAATGTAAGGAGTAAAAAGTACAGATAATTGCTTGAAAATATAAGGAGTAAAAGTAAAAAGTTGTCTGAAAAATAATTACTCCAGTGAAGTATAGATAACCAAAATTTCTACTTAAGTAAGGTAACGAAGTATTTGTACTTTGTTACTTGACACCTCTGACCATAATCTAGCCCCCTCCGTGCTTCTTTACTTTGTCACGCAAAAGGTTCTGCTGGAGAATTAAGTACATTTTATGATTTGTTTTATTATAAAATCATGCAAATTATGTTCAGAGCAAAATCAAAAATGCTCCCTGATTCAATACAGAGGGTTTTTTCCAATTCAGGAAACTATAATCTTAGAGGTGTCTGCAATTTTACTGTACAAAAAGCTAAAAAAGGTATGAAAAGGAGACATGTCTCCATTATTTGAGTTAAATTCTGGAATGATGCCAACATAAATTTAAAAACATGTCATTTTCTTTTGGTTTTTAAGAAAATGGTTTGTAAAGCTACTTTTGAAGCTTATAAGTGCGATTGACTATCTGTTATCTGCTCTTCTTCCGGCTCTCAGCGAAGGCGGACGCTTTTTCTGCTCCTCTCCATATCAACCTTCCCTGCTTTTGCTTGTCTCGTCTTCAGAGTTCTCTTCTTTTCACTCCTCCGAAATTTACAATCATGGAATTGATTAACTGGTCTCTCAGCACAATTGACCAAATTTTTGCAACAAGAGGACTGAGGGAGCCCTCTTGCCCGGATGGGACATTTTTTGCTGGCTATACAATGGATTCCTACAAATATTGGAAGCCTTTGTGTATGGCGATTCTGTCCGTCGAGGACGTCGAAGACGCCTTCATATTTGGATTTATGATAGCAGGATTTCTCCTGATTATCCTCATGATTGGAGGTGGGGGTTTCCTGATGTATCAACAAACGCGTAAGTCGTCGGCAGGCGTCTCGGCTCTTTCAAAGCTGCCGGACGTGGCAGAAGGATCAAGCAAAGCGATCAACACTCTGACTTTTACGTTTGGGGAGGCTGGATGCGATTCTTGAACAGAACCGCAGGCTGGCGGGGGTCTTTGAGCTCATTAACAAGATTGATAACAACCTCGAGAAGTTGGGAGCTCAGCTTGGCCGGAATTGATCACAATTCGTCTGATTGGAGTCGCCGCTGATGAACCAGAGACTGAAGGCAGACGGAAAATTACTGAGGCTGCCTGTTTTCAAAATAATTTCTGATTCTATAATCTGCCCTTGACAGAGGGGTCTTAGGCCGATCGCTCTTGGTCACAATCTTCCTGGTGGAATGTAAACAAGGTGACTCTGCCCCCACTAACCCCTCCCCCTCTCCCACAAACACCTGCGGATCCCTGTTGCAGAACTGTAGCGAGCCGCCTGATAACATCAAGGACATTGGCTGAGAGCAGCTCTGGGCGGGGGTTCACGGACGGACTCATCACACACACACACACACACACACACACACACACACACACACACAGAGATAACGACCCCCCATCTTCAACGCCTTCCCTGGCTCCTCTCTTATCAGCCCCCCTGACACGGACATCGGGTTCGAGCGCCACGAAGGTCGCGGCTCTCACTTGGATGAACTGTCCCGGGCTTTTCTGTTGTTTCTTTGCTTTTCTGTTGTTTCTTTGCCTTTTGTTGTTTCTTTGCTTTTCTGTTGTTTTTTTTGCTTTTCTATTGTCTCTTTGCTTTTCTGGAGGTCAGTAGCCACAAAAAGAAAGTTGGTAATATAGGATAAGCTTTTATAAGCAGTTTGCTTCTGCCTTTTCAGTCATTATTCAACACATGATTATTGGTTTTGTGTGAAATGTTAATGCTGTGCACAATGTTTTTTGGTGTTGTGTTGTCTGAATAAACCTCATTCATTCAATAAGGACAGTCTGAGGCCGAAGTAAATAGAAATAAATCTTTTATTAACACAAAAGTATCAAAAACACGTAGATCACAGAGGAGTAGACGGTGGTGGCAGCAGTGCAGTCGTACCGGACACTTCTACGCTTTATCATTCAGGCCGAGCTCCGTCCGCCGAGCTACAGACGGACAGACGGACCGACGACCGTCACGTGTGCAGACGCCGGCGTCCCTTTAACCTCGCGGGGTTCCAGGGTCCGAACAATCGTCCCTGAAGTAGTTCCTGGAGTAACCGTCACCCAGAGAAACATCATCCTTCCATCATCAGTTCCTCAGTTCCTGTTTACAACAGAACCGGACTCTGAAGGACGAGGTCTCCGGGAACCCGGAGGGTCAGCAGGACGAGGAAGAGGCCGAGGCTTAAGTGCTTTTTAAGTCTGAAGAAGTTCAGAAGTTCAGAAGTTCATGTGCCGTTTTTTTTTGTTTTGTTTTTTTTTTTCCATCAAATACTTTAAATACAGAAAAATCTGTTGTTTTGCTCGAGTCGGGAGCAAAAACAAGCACACGCAAGATCTGGAGGTACAAAATAAAACATCTGGATAATAATAATAATAATAACACTGTATTCCTCGTATACAGGAGATAAATAAAGTTTACATGTGAGTTTCTGCTCGGACCCAGGAGAGAAACCTGAGCAGGAACCGACCGGTTCCTGGAGGCCCCGACCTCACCGAGTCCTGAGGTTAGTAGCAGCAAACGGGGGGGGATCCATCCATCCATCCATCCATCCATCCATCCATCCATCCATCATTCATTCATCCATGCATTCATCCTCACTGCAAAAACATAAAATCCTACCAGGAATATTTGTCTTATTTGTAGTTAAAATGTCTCATTTTTAGTCAAAAAATCTCATTACACTTAAAACAAGAGTCATCACCAGAAAAATAACTTGTTATTTGACAATTTTCATCTGTTTCAAGTAAATTTTCACTTGAAATAAGTAGAAAAATCTGCCAGTGGAACAAGATTTATCTTCTCATTACAAGTAAAAAAATCTTGTTCCACTGGCAGATTTTTCTACTTATTTTAAGTGAAAATCTACTTGAAACAGGTGAAAATTGTTGTTTTTCCCAGTGATGAGTCTTGTTTTAAGTGTAATGAGATTTTTTTTTTTACTAAAAATTAGACATTTTAACTAGAAATAAGACAAATATTCTTGTTAAGATTTTGAGTTTTTGCAGTGCATCCATCCATCCATCCACACTGCAAAAACTCAAAATCTTACCAGGAATATTTGTCTTATTTCTAGTTAAAATGTCTCTTTTTTAGTCAAAAAAAATCTCATTACACTTAAAACAACAGTCATTACCAGAAAAATAACCTATTTGACAATTTTCACCTGTTTCAAGTAAATTTTCACTTGAAATAAGTAGAAAATGAGACATTTTAACTAGAAATAAGACAAATATTCTTGTTAAGATTTTCAGTTTTTGCAGTGCAACCATCTATCATCCATCCATCCATCCATCCATCCATCCATCCATCCATCCATCCATCCATCCATCCATCCATCCATCCATCCATCCATCCATCCGTGAATGATTCCATCCATCCATGGTTCCAGTCCTTTAATAAATACTCTGAGGCGGTTTCACCCTCACGGCCTCCAACAGTCATGTGACCCAGAGTCCCCGCCCAGCCGTTGCCACGGAGACGGGCAGCCCCCGTTGCCACGGAGACGGGCAGCTCGGGGTCGTGAGGGTTTCAGTGCTTGGTGGACCCGGACGGGCCCAAAACAACATCAACAGTCCAGCCGTTCCAGGTCGTAGCAGCGTAGTGGACGGCGGCGGGTCGGCGGGTTGATTCCCTCAGAGGCTGCTGTGGCAGTGGACCTGGTCCAGGGTGGGCGGGCCCCCCGGGGGGCCCGAGGCCCCGGCGTGGGCCACGGCGGCGTGGGCCAGGTCGTGCAGCTGCAGCGTGCTCTCCTTGATGTGCTGGATGAACAGGTTGCGCTCGTCCTCGGGCGTCTGGCCGTTGACGGCCCGCACGATGCAGGTGGGCCGGTGCAGGTTCAGCATGTAGACCAGCTGCTGCTTCTGCTGCTTCAGCTCCTCGATCTGGGCCTTCAGCTCCGCGTTCACGCCCTCCAGCTTCTCAGACTCCTGCGGGGGCAGAACGTGGTTAGAGACGCACTGATATATATACAGTACATACTGGACAGGGTAAGGTGTATTTAGGATCTGACATTCATGGTCTAGACCAGGGGTCGGCAACCCAAAATGTTTTAGAGTCATATTGGACCAAAAACACAAAAAACAAATATGTCTGGAGCCGCAAAAAATGAAAAGTCTTGTATCAGCCTTAGAATGAAGGCCACACATGCTGCATGTTTCTATATTAGTTAGAACTGGGGGGAGATTTTTTTTTTCATTACGCACTTCGAGAAAAATGTCGAAATTTCGAGAAAAAAGTTGAAACTTTGAGAAAAAAGTCGAAATGTCGAAAAAAAAGTCAGAATTTCGAGAAAATTTTTTGAAATGTTGAGAAAAAAGTCAAAATTTTGAGAAAAAAGTCGAGAAAAAAGTCAAAATTTCGAGAAAAAATTTGAAATGTTGAGAAAAAAGTCAAAATGTCGAGAAAAGTCAAAATGTTGAGAAAAAAGTCAAAATTTTGAGGAAAGGCAAAAGAAAAAAAGAGAAAAAAAAGGAAAAAAGAAGAAAAAAGAGAAAAAAAGGGAAAAAAAAGAAAAGAAAAAAAGGAGAAAAAAAAATATGAAGACAACACATGCTGCATGTTTCTATATTAGTTATAACTGGGGGAAGATTTTTTTTTTTCATTTTGCACTTCGAGAAAAAAGTCAAAATGTCGAGAAAAAAGTCAAAATGTCGAGATTAATGTTGAAGTACAATCTTGAGAAAAAAGTTGAAATGTTGAGAAAAAAGTCAAGATTTTGGGAAAAAAGTCGAAATGTTGAGTTCCCATTTTAGATGTTTTCCAGTCGCTCAAACTGAAAGTTTACGCTGCCACTCAGTCTTTCTGCCACTCAGTGGAAGTAACCCGCTGTGAAGTTACATCTGTGACGTCATGCACATTTGCTGTATATTGGAATGTTTCATGTATGTTTTTTTGCTTTAAGATAATGACTTACATGTACAGTAAAGTTTAATGTAGGTTTGTCATGTTATTTCCTTTTCTTTCTTTAACTGTATGTTTTAAATGTATTGTTTTTTAATGTGGACCCCAG
Source organism: Cololabis saira (assembly GCF_033807715.1). Taxonomy (NCBI): domain Eukaryota; kingdom Metazoa; phylum Chordata; class Actinopteri; order Beloniformes; family Belonidae; genus Cololabis; species Cololabis saira. The sequence continues at coordinate 36,115,288 of NC_084604.1, read as the reverse complement.
TAAGACTAGCTGTGTTTAAGGGCCTAGCTAATGGGGATCCTTACAAATTAAAAAATAAAAATATACAAGCTTGACGCAAAATAAAAACAGTCCTCCACAAAAAACTGAGCTGTACCTTCTGCAGGCAGTCGGTCTTCTCCTTCTTTTTGTTGCGGCACTTGGCGGCGGCGACCTTGTTCCTCTCGCGGCGCCGTCTCCTCCTCTCGTGTTCCTCCAGCGACACCTGCGAGCCGGAGAGGATCAGCGTTAAAAACAAAAACCTCACTGTGTTTGTGACTGTGTAGACATGCACACTTCTTTGGATTTTATATTGGAATAAACTAGGGCTGAAACGATTCCTCGAATAATTCGAGTAATTCGATTACAAAAAATGATGGAGGAATCTTCTCTGCCTCGAGGAATCGTTTAATTTTGCAGCTCAAAGCATCGTATTTCGCCCACACTACGTTTAATGCGGCACAACGCGCGTAAAGGTAGAAGAAATAGGCGGCGGATATGTTTGGTTTTAACTAAAAGAAAAGGCAGAAAATGTCAAAAGTGTGGGAGCATTTCAAGCTGGACACCAAGGCAACACTGTTGCATGCCGGGACAAGGTAAAATTAAGTTAACGTAACGCTAATTAATGAGATTAACGTTACGGTACCTTGCTAACATGATGTTAGCCCTGGGTTTCTGTTAATTATGACGACTGTCGATGCGGCTAATGCATTTAATCTGTAAAAACACAGAGCTGGAGAGTGATGAGGATGAAAAATAAAAACGTAATATAGTTAACTGGGTAGTTGTCAATTTTAGTTCTGTAGTCATTGATGGATAAAACATCAAGTAGCGCTGGTGCCCTAAATAACTTAAAACTTAACTAGAACTTAAAATTAGCTTGACACAAATGAAAGTTCAATTGAAACACGTGGGAAAAACAGCTAACCTTTTAAGTGATGTGTGTTATCAGGTGTAATGGCATTTTTAGGTTAGAAATAAGAACATTTCTTGGTAAGATCCTTAGTTTTTTGAGTGAATCAGTGAATTTGGTCGACTGGTGTAAATTCAGGGTTTTTAAATGCACAGCCATGAACCTACTGGATTATATAATTTAGTTTTAGTGATGTCTATTAACATCGAAAAGCTTATGTATATTTATAATTGCTCTTTAACTAAACAAAAATATGTTTTATCTGATTAATCGATGGAATCTTTAGTAGAATACTCGATTACTAAGATATTCGACAGCTGCAGCCCTAGAATAAACACTGTTAACGTGACAGAAGTCATGTGTATTTAGTCCAAACTTTTATGTCCCAGTACAGCAATCCCTTGGGGACTTTTTGAGTAGCAACAGTCCTGACACTCCCAGACGACGGTGGGACTCCGGCTCACCTCTCTCCTGCTGCCGCTGCGGCACGGCGGCAGCTCGAAGCCCCGGTCCGAGCTGGAGCTGGCTCCGTCCGAGCTCACGTCGGCGCTCAGCCCGTTGGACAGACGCTTGCTCTGGATGGCCAGACGCAGCTCCTCCTTCACGATGGGGGTGAAGTTGGTGAAGTCGTCCAGGGTGAGCGTGCCGGGCGGCGACAGGCAGGGGACCAGCGCCGAGCAGCTGATGTCGGCCAGCGAGGGGCCCGGGTGCTGCAGCATCCTGCAGGGGGGAAGGAGAATCAGAAATGATCCATTCATCATCTAACAGGACTTTGATTCGTATCAAACATGCAAGCATAAAAACAAACGGTAATAAAATAGCACATTGCGATGAAGTGCAAGTTCGAGAAGGAGCTGAAAGAAG